>NC_142669.1:18240835-18549842 GCF_026168435.1 Sesamum indicum | reverse complement strand
TTTGAATAATTATATATAGATATGAATTATTTGAAACAATTATTACGGCATTAAAAATAAATAAAATTTCTTTTTATTGTTTTTTTGCATTTCCTTTCAATCGTTCTAGTGCAAAAAAAATGAAGTAATAGAGTTTGGTATGCATATATAATAAATATATTTCACCTAATAGGAGGTATTCTTGTCCAATCCTTATGCTAAAATTAGATCTTTTTGGGCCGCAGAGTCTGTAATTCAAGTAATAGTGATCATAATAAAAGTTGGTATGCAAAATATGTGAAGCCATAGAGTTCGATATGCATAATAAATATATTTTCACCTAATAGGAGATGTAATCTTGTCCAATCTTTATACTGAAACTAACTCTTTTTGGGTCGTAAGGTCTGTAATTTAAGTAACGGTTATCACATGAAGGATGATTAATTAAGTTGAAGTTCTTAAAACGATTGTAACTCCTTTCAACTTCATCCTCTAACATCGATTCCATCTCCCAAAATATCTGCTTAGTTTTCAAGACTAAGATTTTGCTTGTAATTCTCTATGTTTGACGCTGATGGAAGATGCTGATCCATTTACATACCTTATTGGTAATAATGAAAGTTTCAATCGTGTAAATAATAATTGATAGGTTAATGATGAAACTCACGACATTACAAACAATTAAATAATAATACTAAATTCAGTATTTTAAAGCAGTTGATTGTGGCAGGAGTTTAAAGCATTTCATTCCTTCTGAACTTCTAGACACAGAGGAACTTCTTTTCACTCTTTAACTAGGATTTCTTCAGGAACTTTTCATACCAATGAAATTCAGGTTCAGCCTCAAATTCGTGGTCAAAGTATTGGGTTCGATTCATCTATTCATGGGTCCTATAAAAAA
Organism: Sesamum indicum; assembly: GCF_026168435.1. Lineage (NCBI taxonomy): Eukaryota > Viridiplantae > Streptophyta > Magnoliopsida > Lamiales > Pedaliaceae > Sesamum > Sesamum indicum. The sequence goes on along the minus strand of NC_142669.1, from coordinate 18,548,962 downwards.
AATTAATGGGCCCTATATGTCTCAAATCTTGTGATATATGCAGTTCAATTCGCTTGTTGTTTGACTTCTCATTTATTATTAATGTAATAACTAAGCTAGTTTTATGAGAGTAAAAAATGAAAATATATATTCTACCCTCATATGTATTAGTGTGAGAAGAACTATAAAGATAATTTGTTCAAGAAAAAAATTATTTAACCTACAATAAATTAATAGTAAATTAATTGTTATTAAATATGGATTTTTATTCATTTTTTTTTCCTAATATCAACAACTTCATTGGATTTGGATTAGCAGATGGATCTATTTATTAAACGAAAATAAACACCAATAATACTAAATATAATTACACAATTTAGAAGATGTCTATATATAATTATATTAAATTATAAAAAAGAATGATGTAATTACTCCTTATTGAAATGGTGGTATGGTATCTCTGTTGAATTTTTCCAATTGCGACATAGAAAAAATTTGTTATTTGAATTATTGCAATCATAATTAATTTTACTCATTTGTTTAACAATTTGTTAAAACAAGAAAAGTATAAATCTAATGAGAGTTCTTCACTAGATGACAATACATAGAAATGAGATTGGAGAAATATGCTATATTTGCCTGATCATATCATTACATAATTTTGTGACAACTCACCATCTCAATTATTATTCATAGCCGACCTCAAAACTATTAATAGCTTCAATAAGGACATACATAACCGGTAGAGTACTAAATGTTGTGAAATAGAAAGTAGACAAACTGACACAAACAAGAATGGTATTTAAAATTTAGGGTAAATTACAACGACCTATCTTAAGGTTTTGCATAGTTACGAATTCTCATTCGTTGTTTGAAAAATTTTAAAGAAGAATATGCTTTTTCATACTAACTATTTGACAATTTTAACTTCAGAATTTTTTTTTTTATACGGATAAAAGTGATTTATTTTCTTTTCACCTCCAGAAAAGCTTTTGCGGGGAAAATCTACATCTTTTTTTATATGGGTTGATATGGACCAATCCATCGCGACTCAATGACCGACCATTCTAGCGCTCCTATACCGGACACATGGCACCATCCAAGGGGATTCTGGTGTCGTCTGCACATTAGACAAGATTTATAAATAGTCCAGTTAGGCTGGATAGTTATCTGTCACCTTTTTGGTTCAATTCATTCAACCTTAGAGTCATATATAATTGACAAACAAAGTTTTTTTATTGAGGGCAGACCCGACACTTCTAACGTCTATTAATTATTAATTTCAGACTTATTTTTCACTTACCCGTAAAAGTCTATGTACGAGCTCTAGACCTAATGACTTCTAAATATAATTTATTTTTTTTACCCTAGAAGAACATAATAAGATTGCCATTACATACATAAATAATTGTACATTTGAAATATTTCATAAATGACGTGAGTAGATATAAAATATACAAAAATTGAAATGAAATTTGAAAAATGAATGAGAAGAGTCACTATCCCATAATAAATCGATTAACAAGTGTCTGAAACTATGTGGAGTTTGATGTACCTATCACGTCAATTTCTCCATAAACCTCCTCATAACCCACCGCTCGCAACACGACACTCAATTTTAATTTGGAGATTTCGCGATTAATGTTCACCCAAAGTTGTTAACTGTTAAATCAATAAATCGCATTTACTTTTCCTACTTCCTCTTTATTTGGCCATCTGATTCAATAAATTTAGGGTAAATTACAAAAAAATCTCTTTAAATTTAGCATAATTATGAATACTTTTCATTATATAAAAAATTACAAATACCCATGATGTTTGATAAATTTATGAATTTTTGAATGGAAATTGGAATTATAATTTTTGTCCTTACTGTAATTTTTTTTAAAATAAATTAAAATTATAATAAAATCAAATGAAGTGGATGAAAAAATTTTAAAAATTATAAAAAATATTAAGCACTTATTTTCAAAAAATAAATAAAATTATAATTCATAATTCACATGAGTATTTTGATCAGTTCACCATAAAAAACAAATAAAAACCTAACTTAAACTAATAGATTGTGTTAGTTGTTAGACGATCGTTAAAATCAGAGGACTATTAGTAATTTTTCAAATAAGAATAAGATATTTATAATTATACCAAACCTCAGGGAATTTATTGTAATTTACACTTTTCTATTTGAAATGTGTGGTAACTTTAATTATTTATTTTTGCAAAGATATATATAGAAGTAGTAGTATGACAATATTTAGAGTAAAGTGGAGGGCATTCATTGGGAGGTAGGCAAGAAAATTAGTTGTATCCAAAGAAGCCATGAAAGTCAAACTCATCCTCTTCATCCTCTTCTCCATCTTCTTCATCTCCACATCTGTAAGTTTATTTTCTTTTCATATATATATCTTCAAATGCTGTTATATTATACCTAAATATCAAATTAATTTCATTTTTACAACCATACACACACACACATGTGTGTGTGTTTTGCGTTTGTATATATCTTTGTTATGTATATTTTTAACAATTTATGAATTAATACGATAGATGTGTGTGGATTGATATGATATACGTATGAATTTGTATTGTATTTGGATTGATAGGTTTGAAGGTAGGGGTTTGAATTCTTAATAACAAATTGTTTGAATATATTTGGATAATTTTATATTACAAATGATTTCAAATCCGTCAACTCTCGTTTGGAACTATGTGTTTTTTTTATGAAATATTGATGGATTTCAAATTCTTATGATTTCGAGTTGTTTGAATTGTTTTTTAAATCTTTTTTTGTCCAAATATTTTCGTCCAAGTATACACTTAGATGTTTTGTTTTATTTCATTAATACTCTTTTGCATCTGATATAATCTGATAAAATTAATATCAATTGTTTGTTTCTTATAAAATATATAATAGAGTAAATTACATCAACATCTACTGAGTTAGGCCTAATTGCACAAATACACATTATTCTTTCATGTCAATTTTCATCATTAAATGGAGGGTAAATAGCATAAAACCCCCATGTGTTTTAGTTTTTTAGCTAAAAGCCCTCTGTATCCTAAATATTTTAGAATAACGCACACTTTCCCCCTCCATTAATTAGAGTTAACAACGTTAAATTTTTCAAAAAGTTGACTGTTATGCCCTTATAATGATAGCAATTGATCTTCAATAGATAAAAATGAACTATTCAAATTTTAAATTATTTTAAATATATTTTTTTATATTACATATATATATACATAACTATATATATGTGTATAAATTCATATATATATCTGGGCGATGTCGCCCCAGCAGAGGGGCGACCTTGCCGTCGCCACTCAATCTGGGCGACTGAGGTCCTCTGGAAAATGGTGAGTCGGTTTCGGGAAGGGGGCGGCGCCTCTGGCGTGAAGTGGAGGTGGTGTGGGGAATACATAATTTTTAGTTTTTAATTTTATAAATTTTAAACAAATCTGAATTTGAAAAACTTATTTTTTGAAAATAAAAATAATTTAATTTTTCAAAATTTAAAATAATAAAGAACTATTACATTTTTATTTTTAAAACATGATAATTTTAATTCTTTTTTAGTATTTTAATATTTAATTAATATATTCTGTAAATAAATATAATTTATTATAATATATTTAAATTAAATAATAATTTAATTTAGTAATATATACTTGTTATAACCGATTTTTGTTTATATTTATATAAATATTTAAACTTGAAAAGTCAATATTAATATATTAATTTGTATTGTGATTTATTAATTTTATAAATTATATATCTTATGTATTTTAATATTTAGTTAATATTTTTAATAAATAAATATAATTTATCAAATATATCAAAATTAATTAAATAAATTTTCAATAACTTGTAACTTATTAAAATGTTGCTCTTTACAAAATAAGAGTGGAAAAACATTTGGATCTTAAATGTCTAATAAAGGGGCAAAATAGACATCCGATAACTAAATATAACAGTAGAAACACAAAAAATGATGTCAAATAAATTTTCAATAACTTGTAACTTATTAAAATGTTGCTCTTTACAAAATAAGAGTGGAAAAACATTTGTATACTTAAATGTCTAATAAAGGGGCAAAATAGACATCTGTTAACTAAAAATAACAGTAGAAACACAAAAAATGATGTCAAATCGTACAAATAGCGCGTGTTCATCAATCTCCGTTAAAATCTAACAGAGAGGGGGTATTTTACTTGCCTTTTAAATAATACAAGGGTATTTTTGTCTATAAAAATAACATAGGGGGATTTCACGTTATTTTCCTAAAATATAGGGGGGGTGTTATGCAATTTACCCTTGAATGGAGGGTATACTTGTAATATTTACAACTACAATCATCAGGGCGTATTTGTAATTTCACAAAAATCATGACGTGTTTGTATAATTAAACGTAACATCAGTGGTTGAGAATGTAATCTTTTGTGTTAAAGTCCTTTTTTGAGGAAATTAAGAAAAAAGATTCACAAAATATAACTTCCTCATACACCGAAAAAATGCAGGACGATCCGGATTGTGTGTACTCGTTGTACGTGAGAACCAGCTCAATTATAAAGGGTGGGACCGACTCCATCATAAGTTTAACGCTATACGATTCGGAAGGGTCTAGAATCAAAATCAACAATCTTGAGAGTTGGGGCGGGTTGATGGGCCCAGGTTATAACTATTTCGAGAGGGGTAATTTGGACATTTTTAGTGGGAGAGGCCCATGTTTGCCTGGGCCTGTTTGTGCAATGAACCTCACCTCCGATGGGTCGGGTCCAGGTCACGGGTGGTACTGTAACTACGTGGAGGTCACTACCACTGGGGTCCATAAGCAGTGTACACAGCAGCAGTTCACGGTGGAGCAGTGGTTGGCCACTGATGCGCCGCCGTACGAGCTCACTGCCATCAGGAACCTCTGTTCGTCTGGTGACGATGGCAAGTCTGTCATGTACTACCCAGATTCGTCTATGATCTCTATTTTATAACCTATCTGGGGTCTTATTGGGCTGGATGCTTTGACCTATATTGCTGTGGGTTTTTGAGTTTCTAATAGGTTATCCGGATGTATATGTTGTGAGTTTTTGGGTGAATATTATTAAATGAATTAAGAGAAAAGATTAGATGAAATAGTTACGAAAGGACAAAAATGCCCTTTTCTTTAAAGGGCATATTGTTTTGGTAAATAATGAAATGTCCTAAATGTGAGTTATTATTTGTTAATATCTATTAATAACATTTTCCTCTCATTATATGTGAGTCATTATTTGCATTTAATATTTAAATACGAATGACTTGAATTTTTTCACCAAAGCTTATAAGGTAATTACTTCATCAATTTTTCATCCACATAGGAACAAGTATGAGAAAATGTTTAGTAACAAATCTAAGATCAAGTTTACATTTTTTTTTACCACTCAAGCATCCACACAAACAAATTCAGATTCAAATACAAAATCTCTCGTAAAAAAATCTTGTGTCAGAACTATTACACTGCTGTACGGGATGATCCAGTGTACAATTGGATATACAAGGTTGTGGATTCAAAGAAGAAATCCTTGTTCCTCAATTAGGTTTGTTTCCTAAACAAAACTCCAGCAACATAGAACTAGGAGGAATCAATTGTTAAGTACTTAAGCAAGATTGTTTTTGTCCTAAACAAGAACAACAAAAGTTTATGTGACTTGAGAAAGGACTAAGAAATCTTGATGCAACAAACACTACATTAACAAAATTAAGTACCCCATCAAGCGCAACAATCTAAGAATAGCTCATGGAAAAATATTTTCATGTCAAAATTTAATTAATATTTTCATGCAATCTAAGTGTTGATTATCATCGAATTGCACCCCATGATACATGAGCATCTCTTGTATATCAAACACTGTCAACAAATGCTCATTCCTAGCAACACACCCTCAGTTTCTTTCCCTAATTCCATCTAAGTATAAGAGATTCATCACTTCAAATCTTGGGACGGCGGCCAGCCGGGGGCGGCTGATGCAGGTGGCGCTTTCGGTTTTGGCAAATATTTCAAGAGATTATGCAACGACATAATATCTTACATATAGAGCTCTCTCTAACAACTCATGATTGTCTCCTGGAATTGCCTTTGCTCTTGATCCATTCTTGCATATTATGAAGCTTGGAAATGAGTTTACTCCCTTGGATTTTGCTAATGTAGGGTGATCTTCCACCTGCACCTAACAAATATGCAGCAGTATTGGAAAAGGAAAAGACAAAAAGATCTAGTGTATGTGGAAGTTTAAACCAGCTACTTGAGTTGTTTTGACTGATGCAAGATCAATAATTTTAATGGTTAATTCAACGACCTCGCCCAAAAGTTGGTGTAATAACTGACTGCATCCCTGTTCCTTTTGAAATTACTAAAATCTCCCTCGAAATTTACAATTTGCGTGCTGTGTGGTACTGTTTTGAAATATGATGGGATGTTCTCATGTTCTATTTCGAGAAACATAAGAGTGCAGTCGTACTATGATTAATAGCACAAGGGAGTCTTTTCTAATTTTAAGAGGGAAGGCCGGAAGGTTATAGTAGATAACTAGACTATCTTGTAGGAGAGGTTAATGTAATTAACCTTAACTTTAAACTAGGGAATGTGAAAGTTTACCTTAAGGAAGTTGACTGAGGGGTATCAAGTCACAACCATGCCTGCAGCATGGCCATTGCTCAAGTCTTGATTCCTTCGATGTTGTTTCAGATGTGCCTTCGCCTCTTTCAACAACCGCCCCACCTCTTCGTCGTCTGGAATTTCTCTTATCAACACTTCACAATCTTGTAAACACGCCCCCCAATTTTTGATCTACCATCCCAAAACAAGAAATACATTACTATTACACAAATCATTGTTTCACATGAAACTGTAACTCGGGACAACAATGCTCATTAATGTTAAGTATCTTGTCCTAAGTTAAGAAGCCTACAACTGCTTATTTAATTATTCAGGCACATGGAAAATCATGCTAAACATTTATGTGATGATCTAGACAATCACCTTGGCGTAACAATCAGCTCTTCTTAATCTGGCTTTGCTATAAGATGGGCTGACATTGAGTGAGGCATTACAGTCCTCTATCGCTTTATCATACTGGCTAAGTCTGGACCAGCAAGCAGCTCTGTTGGACAACAAGACTGCATTGTGCGGATCGTGGTTGAGCCCTTCCCCATAAGCGCTACAAGCATCAGGATATTTCCCTGCCTTAAACAGCTTATTGCCATTTGATCTGGCTGTTGCCACGGCCCTTGTCTTCCTCAATACTATATTTGCTTCTCTGTTGTTTTGGTCAAGCCTAGATGCAAGTTCTGCTGCTGAAACAGCATCGTCGAACCTGTTTTCCCATGGTCAATATGTATTAGGCCATGATCACTTGGATAAACAGTACAAACAAAAGTTTACATCAATTTGTCCAAGTAGAGACTCATTTTTCACGTTGAGGGAAAATATCAAAATTGCATTATGTTGATCCTCAATGTACATGTGAACACAGAAACAGAATCATGAATCTGCAAATATGGGTCGGCTCGTCTGGGTAAATGTCCGTGAATTGTCGAATGGAATAATCTTTCTACAAACTTTTTATTCTTCCTCGGCAAGTTAAACTTTTTATTGGTGCTACTCTGTAATTGAAATGGAAGGTACGTGGAAATAAAAGATAGAACTCTAACCTCCCCTCAACCATGTCAACTTGTGCATGAACGATTAATAAGCTTGCACTTCCGAAAGGACCAAAGAATTTTTTGCATTCATCAATGTTAAAATTTGGACCTTTCGTCATGGTTTCAATAGCTCCTTGGTGCCTGTTAAGCTTCAACAAGGCCTCAGCTTTCAAAGCAAATATCTTCAGAAAAAGAAACCAACAAAAGGTTTATTAAGTTTGACTAATATATATGCTAGGAAAATATGATTGTACATGGCATGTTGAATGACTTACCAATGGTGCAGAATCAGCGCCAGCTGCTATAGCTTGGCTGGTTTCTTTCAATAGACCATTCCAATCTCGTCGAGTCTTTGCCTCCGTGCACTTGTTTAAATGAGTTTGAACTTTTTGAGCCTTATTCATCGCATCAGGATCAGCGTCTGATCCAGCCTGTTTGAAATGATACATAGCCCTCTCTGCTTCTCCTAATCTGTTGAAGAACAAGGAAAGATGAAAAGAAACAGGCACAAATTCAAGAATGCAAGATGAAAAGTTACTGCCTGAATATGCAAATTTCCTAGTCCTACCTGACATAAAGAGTAGCCAATCTATTATGAGCTCGTTGATAAAACGGATCTATTCGAATGGCTTCCCGGCATTCAAATGCTGCTTCAAGAAGCTTTCCCATAGCAGTCAGCGCTGCGCTTTTGTTGCTTCTATAAGATGCCTTATTCGGGTCAATGGCGATTGCTGCATCATATAGAGCAACAGCCTCTGCAAGCTTCCCATTCTTGTAATCTTCATTGCCTAAAATCTTCAGCTGCTCAGGGTCCATCCTAGTGGACACAGCCCTGCAAAAGGGACCTTTTTTTTCAGGCTCTTCATTTTTCTTGGCCTCATTCTTGGTGGTGGGGCTGTACTTCCCATTAATAGGCAATGGCTCCTCATTTGCTGTCCTCGGAAGATAATCAAGAACATTCCCGTTATCAGTGTCTCCGGCGTGCCTCAAATTCCCCAAATTGCCATACAACATTACGTTACTAGATGATGCCCTGACTAATGATCCAGCCCCTTTCGATTTCTGATGATCGGAGATCATGCTCTCAAGCTCACCGGAGATTTCAACCGCAGCCTGAGGCACCTTACGAGCCTGGCCATGGCCCGTTTGGGCGGCTGCAGCTGCTGCTGCTTGATTCCTAGCTTGATTCTGCTGTCGTGCAGATGGGGACTGATTCTGTTGATAAACAGGTTTGGAATAATTCTGGCCTGGACGGGATATGATTCTATCTACCTGTTTTCTATCTTTTTCGACGTTTGATGACTCCAAGACCTCCGAATTATGCCCAACCTTTTGTGTTTTGGGTACATCTATAGCGGGAGAACGGGCCGCATTCTTTGCATTGGATGCTTCAACTGAACCTGAGGAGGGTAATTTTCTAGTCCATAAACCCCTACCACCAAAAACTGCAGTTAACAGGCCACACCCTGATTTTTTCTCAGGGGAAATGTCTCCCATACCAGACTTGAATTCACCCTTGTGTTATTATGGGTCAATTCTATGTACAGGAGAAGAACATGCATGCAGCTTTTGTATCATAAACTGAAGAAATTGCAATGAAACTGAATCAAGAAAACTAGAAGTTCATTTCTTGATGATCAGAAACGTTTATGTATTTGATTGCATTCAATTAACATGTCGAGAATTTATGTTGATTTCTCTAAACAGGCAGTTAAGAGAGACTTTCAGGTTTGAATTAAACGATCTGAGAGCCTCCAGGGGAATCACTACCCATTGCCCAAGCAATTTCACTTTCCTTGTTTTGTCTCTTTCCGTCTGAGGAATGGATTTTTGGAGAGAGATAATGGCATGAGAGAGAGAGAGAGAAATGAAAAACAAGAAACCTTTGTGGCAGGGAGAGAGAGAGAGAGAGAAAAGAGAAGAACAATTTGGATGTTTATCTTTTGTTGTAATTTTGAGTGGGGACTTTCATCGAACACTTTTTTCTTTTTCTTTGATTGTTTGTGTGGAGGGAAGTGGGACTCGGACATGCTCTCGGCCTTGTAAGAAATCAGGTCCGCAAGATTTTAGGAATTTTCAGAAGGACAAGAAATTGCCCCGTGGAATTTAAGGTATTCAAGATTCTTCTTTGTCCAAGCCTTTTAATTTTAATTTCAAGGGGTATAATAATAATTTTGTAAAACATAAGGAGTGTTTATATATTTTAGTCCAACCTCAAAGGGGGTCAATATAATTTAATCTTAATTACAACTATAACCTCAACGAGTGTAATTGTAATTTAGTAAAATACTAAGAAAGTTTGTATATTTTAGTCTGACCTCAAGGGGTGTCAATATAATTTAATCTTAATTACAACTATAACCTCAAAGGGTGTAATTGTAATTTTATAAAATGAAGAAGTGTTCATATATTTTAGCCTAACCTCAAAGAGCATCAATTTACAGGCAAAACATTTTTTAGTCCCATAAAACAAGGACATAATTTATTTTGGTACCACAACTATGACAGGTGATGCTTTTAGTCCCATAAAACTCAAAATCACGTCTTTTTAGTCTTAGATAATGTGATTTTGAAATTTTTTAGTCCTAAAAATAACGATGACTTTTTAGTCTCAAAACGGTAACACACATGACTCTTTGAAATTAAAAACATGTGATTATAAGTTTTATGGGACTAAAAGCGACACTTACCATAATTGTGGCATAAAAATAATTCTGCTAATTAAAAAAAAAATTGCCCTCAATTTACTCTTACTTTAATTAATCAATTTTTTTCTCATCGATTATCAGCCTTAATCATAATGTTTTTACTATTATATTGATCTTCATTTCTCGTCATTTATGAGAAACTCAATATTCAACATCTTACATTAAAACCAAATTCAGAATATTCGAAATCTAACGAATATATTCAATTTGCATTTATTTCTTTTTGAAAATTAATAGTTCTTCTGTTGACATTTCTATGTTTGTTTAGACGATTAGATTGTATGATATTATAACTATCTATAAATCATTCAAGTACATTTTTTTCATTTACCTCTAATTATTGAAATATTCCATCCACCTTAATTTAAAAAGAAATACCATGAAGAATGTAGATGACTATTCAGTTTCTCTAAATTTATCAATTAATCTTTTTTCTAGTTTATGTCTATATATAATGTCATAAGCAGAAATTCAAAAATGAGAATTTTCAACATATTGCAACTGAAATTATTACATTATTTTCCGAGTGTCAATCCTCAAAAGCCCTCTCTAAAGCCCTCACAACTTTCAAATATCTGCACTGCAAATTGCATATGCAGGTCCTACACAGAATGTGCTAAGCCTGGCCGATGGCCTGTCGATTTCGATGCTCTGTCTCCTCAACCGGCTGAGAGAGCAGATGTCTCGTCTTCATCTTGTTGATGGCGTTCGCGGGATTCAGGCTCTTGGGGCATGTAGCTGTGCAGTTTTTTATAGTCCTGCAACGGTACAACCGTGTTTTATCCTCAGTTAACGCCTGCAGTCGTTCCTCTGTATAATCATCCCGACTGTCAAAAAATAGAGACATTGAGTTGAATGTGTGTGTTAACATACATCAACAAGATACTAAGAATCATATGATGAGAACGAAGATGGACCTATCTGAAATCCAACGATAAGCGTGGAGCAGTGCTGCCGGCCCGTAGAACTCCTCAGGGTTCCACCAATAGGAAGGGCATGAGGTACTGCAGCAAGCACATAGTATGCATTCATACAGCCCATCTAGTCTCTTTCTTTCAGCTATACTCTGCCTGTATTCTCTGCCGTCCGGTGGGGGCTTCTTCGTCTTAAGCCATGGCTCGATGGACCTGCATTATAGTTATAGGGAACATAAGCTAAAGACGATGATAATGATTTGCAATTTGCATCCAACATACATAGGTATCAGAGTTTTAGTCCAAATCAAAAGTTTATTTAGCAATTTAATCCACTTTTCCCGTAAAAAATTTCAAAACTTCCCAATTTTATAACCTCGGCTAAGATACATAAGAAAATCCCACTAGTATTTACATTGCATTTTTTAAATTAATACAGGAGGCTTATTTCTTTATATTTTTGTTATAAAAAAACAATTCAAACACTGCCACAATTTATGAGAGCCTAGCAAACTTAGAGTGAACCCTTAGCTAAACTAACATGATTACGAAAGTCAATTCATCCCGTACCCTCAAAACTAAAATTGCATTTAAATGCCACCTTCGGAACTAAAATTGTGTTTTTTCCCTGTCGAACCGACTCCAAAACACCCTAAATTATAGGCCTAGACCATTACTGAAATTGAGTTGAACAGTGTCAGTCTATGAAGAGAGGATGATGATTCTTACTTGTACTGCTGGTAGAAATTGGTGAGATCCACAACTAAATCCTTGATCACATACATATGAGGCAGCGGAGTAATCACAGTGGCCCTACTCGTGTCCGCATCAATCGGCTTAAGGCACGCCACCGTGTTCGTCCCATCAATGTTCATCGCACACGATCCGCATATTCCTTCCCTACAAGACCTCCTGTAGCTCAAACTCGAATCATCCTCTCCTTTTATCTTCTGCAGCGCGTCAAGAACCTACAACCAAGAACCACGCTTCTTAAGTAATCGTCAGAAACTTCATTCAAGGAAACCGCAGGAAGAATTGAGTGAATGGAAGGTGCATGGAGGGTTTAATATTTTGCCATGGGTCCGCAGGCGGAGAGATCGAGGAAGTAGGATTGGAGATAAGGCTGCTTCTGGGTCGGGTCGTCGGGGCTCCATCTGTAAATCTTGAACTCTTTTATTAGGGTTTGGGTCTTTTGTTTGAGAGTTGAGTGGGATTCAAGAACTTGCTCTGCGTGTTGCTGGGCGGCGGGGTGGCCTTTCAGGGTCGGGAAATCTCTGTTTTTCGGGTCTGTTTTGGAGAAGATATGGGTCAGTTTTTGGTATCCGTTTTTGAACCACCTCTTCGACATGTTGGAGTTTGAGTGATGAGTTTGTCGTTTGGATTGCTGCACCTTTTATGTCTGCATGTCCGGGTGGGGTGGGTGGGGTCACTGTTTCAGAAAGAGAGACACCTGGTTTGCATGACTCATACGTGTTTGAAGTTTGGAATCAAGAATTTGTAGCAATTCGTGGAGGGATGATTTGGCGAAATTCATCTACCACATTTTGAAATTTATGACAAACTAGCCGTACCTGGTATATTTTATATATAATTAAAAACATTTAAAATATATATATATAAAAATAATTAATTAAAATTAGAATTTTTTATGTTAAAAAATAAATAATATGAATCATTAATAAATATTTTTAAAATATAGAAGAATATTTAGAGTAGGAGAAAGAGAAAAAAACACTAACAAAAAATAAACAATTCTTTAAAAAGTAATTTTTACACTTGTAGATATATAGTGGGGAATATGTTGAAGTTAATGCGTAGAAAAGAAAAAACAAGCTGATTAGAAAAAGAGAAACACCAAAAAGGTGTTATCTATTAGTATATAGTAGTATATGCGGCACATTCGTGTAAAATTAAATTTAAATTTTAAAATTTATTATTATTTGTACAAATATATATTAATTGGATAATATAAAATATTAAAAAATTGAAGAAATTTATGAGAAATTGCTCGAAAAAGATTGAGAGAAGAGAAAGAGATATGAAAGCTGAAGAGAGAGGAAAAATTTAATTAAAAATAAATAAAATTGACAGGATCATAAAGATTGAAGATACCAAAATGGTGCTCTTTAATTAATTATATAAAGGTATAATAGATACTAATTAACAAAGATTATTATCGTTTGTTTCTAAAAGGTAAAAAATATTAATTGAATATCAGTGAAAAATATTTTATTATAAATAAAACTACGACATATGTTAATTAATCATGCTTAAAACTTAAATTTTTATATAAATTATCTGAACATAATAGATAATGTTATTTACTATATTTTTTAAGCCATAGTGTTAGTCCCACTTTTAATTTATAGTTTAATCTAATTAGTAATGTCACGAAAAAATATGATGCTCGGATCCACTTGAAGTTGAAAGTAGTGAAATAAGTCTAAAAAATAAAAGAATGTAAATGAGTGATGAATAGAGTATTATTGCTCGATTTTTGTGTGCGACTGAGAGATTGATATCGAAATGAAAATTTAAGTACGAAATACAATGTTCCTTTCAGCTAAAGTGGTAGAATGAAGGTGAAAGTTATAGTACGTAGGCTCAAGTTGCCTTCTCCTGCTGGAGGAGCTCTCTATAGACAACCATAAGTTGGTTAAAGCAAATTACTGGAGCATGATCTCAAAGTGGATAGATAACGATTCAACGAGGTTCCCGATGATTGGATGATCCATCTCGAATTCGATAAAGGGTTATCTCTTGACCGGAGTTGGAGAGCGATTCTCGAGGAGCGATTAGAGGCTACTGTGGATGAAAGTATCTTCTAAAGATAAGTATGTCATCCCAGATTTTTGAAGAGGTGGTCGAGGAGACGGTTTTTCCTAACTGGGTCTAAGTTTTTAGGATTTATAGGTTACTTCTGGTTGGAAGCGCCATGTGTCCCCAAAGGGTTGTTGGTTCTTATCTGATTATGTGAGGTATGCCTTTAGAGATCCTACGTGGATGTCACCTAGGCCGTCAGTGGACGCCACGTGATATGGGGCTTTGACTTTGGCTGGGGATTTCAAGTTCCTAAACTTCCTTGTGCCTATGTGGCCTTCGTGAATCTGGGCCCTTATTGATTTGGCCAATTTATTTTCTGGAGGCGCCTCCTGTTAAACTCCCTTATGGCTTTACTTGGATTGGATTTATTGGGGGCATCTTGAGCTGTTACCCAAGTTGGGTTTCCATGGGGGCAACTTAGACCTTGCATTCCTCTAAGATTTGAGATTTCTTTTTCTTTTGAACTGCTTGGTCCTCTTTAGGCAATTTATTTTTTTGAGCATCATTTAGCCCCCCTACTCTAATAAGTGAACCTTCTCCACTTATTAGAGTATGCATCTTAGAGGGAAAAGATTGGCCTAAAGAATGAGCCTTTTTTTTTTTTTTCCGCATTACTATAAACAAATGTTAATAGCATAAGCATACCTAGAGAAAGAAGAGCTTACTTCATGCCTGTATGAGTAGGATTTTTTCTAAATGTGCCTGTTCAGTACATGGCTTATGTGTCTCCACGAAGGAGGGTGCCTTTTGTACCTATTCGGGTGTAGGGCTTTATTTTTCTACCAAAAATATTAATAATAGAGATGTGTCTATTATGAGTAGACTGTTGTGCATGTACGGAGCAAGATTTATTGTGTTTCCTCGGAAGAGGGCTTATTTGAAAGTGCCTTCTTGGAGCACGACTTGGAGGATTCGTTGGAGGAGCGATAAGGTATCTACTCAAAATAAGCTTATGTGCTTAGTGGCTCGCACATCTGGAGCGCCTACAGAAAGGCCTCCAAGACGTACAGTATCAGTTCGCTGGAGCGCCCTTGGAGGAGCAGCATGCATCCCCTTCAGCAAAGAAATTCTAGCAGATGAACTTCCCTTCAACTGGAATGACTTCTCCTGCTTTGAGAATGTTTTCTATCTCCCTCGTTACACTACGGGGGTTAAGTGTCGTGTGTTCATAACCACCTTCACACGGTCCCACAATGGTTCAATCAATTGCCCTCGAGATCCATCTGGTCGTTTGGAGAATTTCGATTCTCTGTCTCCAACAATTTGCCAGTAGTAAGCGATTACAACAAAAAGAATCAGAGTCACTAAGGGAGTGTCTTCAATGTTTTAACTTAGCGGCCCTAGAGGTCCCTACTACTACATCCAATACACTATTTTTTGTGCTTTTAAGCAAGGATTACAAAGTGGGGATCTCCTCAAGTTCTTAACTAAGAAGCCCTCTCTCAATTTTTTACAATCTCCTAGCACTAGCTGAAAAATACATTAACTTGGAGGAGGTTAGGGAGTACAAGAATGAAGTCTTTGGTGAAAAAACGCAAGGAACAAGAGGATGAGGACCTACTCTACCCAGATGCCTTTGCCCCCCAGGCGGCGTCCCCCTCAAAAAATAACCCTGCCACCCAAGCGGGCATCCTTCTCATAATAAAGCCCTACTCCCAAACAGGCATCCTTCAAGGTATAAGCCTTGCCCTTAGGCAAGCATCTCCCTCAATTAATAAATCTTCACATACAAGCTCTTCTCAAGGAGTATCTTTAATATTCTAACTTAATAATCTTGGAGGTTTATTTTACCACCTTCAATGTGTTAACATGTCCTTTTTGTAGGGATTTCACCAGGGAGATATCTTTCTCAAACTTCTCAAATTAAAGCCTTTCCCCCAAGTAGAGACCCTCTCATAAAAAGCCCTATCTTCCACACAGGCACATAGGCCTCCTCCATGGATGCACCCCAGTCCTCCTTCGGGCAGGCACATAGGTCCTTCTATGGGGACTTATAAACTCTGTCTCGTGCAGACACCTAAGCCCTCCTTCGCAGAGGCATTTAAAAACCTGCTTTTGGCGGATACCTTACTCTTCCTCCAACAAGGTCCCTAAGTCCTGTTCCAAGGAGATAAGCCCTCCTCTAAGGAGGCACAATAATTTTTGCTTCGTACAAGACCTATTTGTTAGTTAACATTCTTTTGTAAAAAAATAAAGCCCTACATCGAAGTAGGCACAAAAGGCACCCATTAAGCCTCTTCCATGGAGGCACCTTCATAAAAAGCCCTGCTCCATACAAACACGAAGTGAGCACTTCTTTTTCTAAACATACCTATGCTGCTAACATTCTTTGCAGGAGTTCAGAAAAAAAAAAAAAAAAAAAAAAGACACTACCTCTTCGGACCTCACCTCTAAAGATGCTTACTCTAATAAGTGTCGAAATCTCTACTTATTAAAGTGGAAGGGTTACTGATGTGCATAAAATTAAGTTAGCCCAAAGAGGCCCACGCAGCCAAAAAAAAAAAGAAAGAACCGAACAGTCCAAGAAGCCCGGAGGAAGGGAGGAGGCCCTGCACATCCTTCGATTCGGATCATGATCAAAGTCTGCCAAAATATTCGGTCCAAAAGTCCCAGCTCCTCATCGATCTAAGTATCAGCAACCACCTTTGGACCATATCGGCCCTAAGAGGACCTCCCTAGAGGTTAGGACTCCTCACGGGCGAGGAGTCTCCCGACTCCCAAGACAAAGAAGCTTGCATAAGCAATGGGGGACTTCCTGGCGGCTAGAACTCCTTACAGGTCGGGTCTCCCTAGACTGAAGGAGACTCCTATTAAAACACTCCAACCGCGGATAAGGACAACCTACCCCTTATCCCAACCAACTTCTACAAGAATTGCGGAAGGGGTCTATACCCTCAACAGACGAGAGCACTCCCTCTATAAATACAAGTTTAGTCTTCCATAAGGAAAACACCCATCTCACGTCCTTCACACCTGAATTATCTTGTAATTAGAACAAATTGAATTTTCAGAATTTTTCTTTTTCCTTTATATTTCTCTTACAAATTTTGAGGTAGAGGAGGAGCAATTAATGATTGTTTTTATCAACTGAATTAGGATATTAATTGCTAAAACCTAATCTTCTTTAGTTTAAGTTCAAAGTAGACTTACTAATGTGTATGTGTGTTCTCAATTGTTGACTTGGTCTCTTAGTTCATTTTTAACTATTAATAATTAATTTTAAAAAAATTATTATGATTAAGAGTACTGTCGATCCGTGACCTTCTTGACTTTATTCATCATAATATTACTTTTTTTTTGTTATTATTTAAATTGGTTATACCTGAATTAATATTATGTTTAAATCTATTGATCGCAACTTAATATATACTTCGTTGGGACGAAAATTTGTAATTTTACATAATTTACAAGAGTTTTGATATAAACAATTTGTGGTTTGCTTTCTATTATAATTTACGAAATCTCATTCTAATAAAATTAATTTTGAGTTATATATATATAAGTGCATTCTCTGACCACATAAATATTTATGTTTTATATCTTTTTGCACAGGTTTTACAGTCTTACTAAATTATTCTAACTATTTCTTAGTATATGGTATTTAAATGGACCTTTATAATATGTATTAAATAGTTTGGTTGGATGTCATATTAATATAAGAAAAATGCATTCTTCGTCCTCTATTTTATTGTGGCGGAGTGATATTTTTAGTCTATTTTGATTTTAATAATTTAAAAAACTTAGTATTTTTTTTATTTAAATTTCTATAAAAAAAATATCAATTTCTCAGAGAAAGGCACATATTTGCCAAATGACAACCCTCCTAAATTATATGTCGGCAAATTGGAATTCTCCTGCAAAATTTGGACCTTTTAAATATTATCCGTAATTACAAAATTAAAATCAAAGTAAAAATTGCCACTCTTCCGAGTTATAGAACAAAAAATACACTTTTTTATTAATTTACATAATGCAAAATTTATTAATCTCGTTGGTGATATAATATAATATCTATAATTTATATTCTTAATTATTTTCACATTCAATTTATATTAAAGAAAATATTAAAATAGAAATTGCAGATAACCCGTATTTATTTTTTTAAAATAAACAAAAAAGAAAAAAATGAGTTGGAGATGAGTCATGTATATGATGGCAAAAGTAGAATATATGCAGAAGAAGGAAGAAAGGGAAAGTGGTGTCTAATCACTTAATATATATATATATATATATATATATATATATTTGTAATTAATTGGGGGTTAGGTAAAAGCTTTGATTAAAGGTATTTAATTATCTTAGCTTATCTTAACTTCTACGCCATCAACTCTCGCGTCATCATTCGCATTCCCAGGTTTAAATAAAAATTAATATCACTTGTAATTAATTAATCTTCATATAATTATTAATTAATTAATTGATAGGGTAAGAAGATAGATAGAATCATAGAAAGGTGGCCAAGATCAATTCTATGGGCCAATCATGGTTTTGCGCTAAACTAGTTCGTGTTGTATGCACCAAACTTTGAACTTTAGTTTATATTCACATTTGCAAACAGGGTAAATGACAGGTAATTTTTGAAATAATTAAGAATAGCGTGTCATTATTTGGAACATTATGAATATTCTACTCAAATAAAAAAATAAATTGTATAAACGTATCTTGTAATTTTAGAATTTAGCTAAAAACTTCCTATATTAAAAAAAAGAGAAAAAAAAACTTTATGTCTTTTCTAAAATATTGCACACTCCACTTCCACTAAGTTTAGCAACGTTAAAATTTGTCTTTAATTGCCCGTTAGACCCTTCTTATAATTCTTAAAAATTGAACGATCCAAATCTTAGTAATTTAAAAACTATTTTTCAATTATATATATACATATACAATACATATATAATATAATATATTGCAAATATTCACTATAAGAAAATAGGGTATTAGAGACGGAAATTAACTATAATTTTCGTTTTATAAAATATATCGGTGATGGAAAAATTCATCGCCACACTCTGTGGTTGAAAGCCCCGTGGTTAAAATTAGCGACGGAAATATTCCGTCTCTAAATGAGGAACATTTCGTTGCTGCTTCTATCGACAAACAAGAACAAATTTAGAGTAATCTGTCTCTGATTTCTGTAGGCAATCCGTCTCTGATTCCGTCGATAAAAAAGTAATTCCGTCTCTAATCTGTCAATGAAGGTAGTTCCGTCTTTGAAATGCACAAAATATTCTGTTTCTAATTCGTCTCTAATCCATCTATAAATCCTTACAAATTACCGTCTCTGATTCCCAAAATTTTTCGTCTCTAATTTTTTTTTATTTTTTTGGTAAATTTTTTGATTTCTGTACCCAAATTAATATCTTGATCATTATACCATCAAATACATTCAATCAATACCAAAATCTGAATTTTTCAAACCAAGAACAATAAATTGTAACAGAAAAGATACTCATAATACAACCAATAATAATATAATTGATGTCATTGTATCATCCAAATAATATCAATGTCTGCACTCCCAAATCAACAAACGAAAATCAAAGTACCATCCAAATCAACATAAACAAATTCATAAACAACCAACAGAAAAAATAAACTAATGATCTTTCCGAAATGTTGTTGCTCCTACTGTCCAGACCCACCAGCAAATTAATGATTTGTGTATCCCACATCTTGAAATAATTTTCGAACTAATTCTTGTAGGTCTGCCTCCCTCTTTCGAGCTTCTTCAAGAGCAATTTCAAGAAATTTTCTATTTTCTTCTTCTCGTCTTGAAAATTCTTCTTCCATCTTTGTAGCATTAGAGCGCAAGTCCTCTACAACTTTTGTTAACTCATTAAACTTCTCCTCAGATACTTTAAGAGTAAAACTTACTGAACTTGCACTTGTACATGAGGAGCTACTTCCAAATCCATATAAGCATCATTTAGAAAAACCTCCAGCAATATCATAATCAAATGAAGGCTGGGAAGAAACATTAGTACAACCCGTTTTTTCAAGGTATTCTTCTTGTGCAAGTACATTAGATAAAAAGGAACATTTATATAATAAAAGTCTAAAAAAATTTCTCAATATATATACTAACCAATATTTAAATACCAATAATAAATTATACTTACACTAATTCTTTTAGATTTGTTGTCTATGAACTCCCCAATTTCTTTATTTTCTCTATGGCATCTTTGAAATACCTCAAGATTAGTCACTTCTCTACCAAGTTCTTTTTCCTATAGTTTACAAAACAATATTATACATGTCAAAAAATTGCATAAAAGATATCTAAAAACTTATACTTAAAACTTACCATTTTTTGCCTATGTGCCCCTATAGGTATAAAACCACCAGTGTATTTTATTATCGAACCATTTTTTTCAGTCAAATGATTTTTTTGGGCAGTTCAATATTTTCCTGCATAATCTTCTGAGGCCCAATACTTCTCAACTAGCTCATTCCATAATTAATTATTCAATCAATAAGGACCTCTATATATCATATCACTCATCTCTGATCATCTACCTAACTGTTTGTGCGCATCATTCAGTGCATTTTGCTTAGCTTTGTACACCATCTCTTTAAATCAATCACTCGCATTTTCATTCCACACCTTCCTTATTTCTTCGTCAGTTAGATTATCCCACCAGTATCTCAACTATCACATTTCAAAACAATAAATCACATTAAATAATTACAAAAATATATCTATGTAATTTAGCAATGAATAAATTGGATTAAATATAAATAGTGTTTATTACCTTGAAGTTCTCTCGTAGTAAATCTTTAGATGCTTTTGGCACTGCCTGCCATCTTGGCCATGCCTCAGTGAAAATATCTTTAATATCATTTATGAGATTTCGTGTAACACCATTTTCAATAAATCTATTTGACAAAATAAATTTAAAAAATATATAAAATTAAGAAATAGAGCTAACAGTATTTATGAATATATTAAGTTCAATTTTTTAGAAGCTTTGAAATTACCGATTGTTGACCACTGTCACTTTTGTCCTTGTGGATGATCGGGATTCTGAGCTCTATTGTTGGGTCCCCGTCGACGTCCATGTGATACAATATCATCACTTTGTCTTGTATTTTCTTCATTTTCAAATTTTAAAGGTATTGTTTCACCAACCTATAATAGTAAAAAAAACAATAATAGAAATTTTTTAATGCATAAGAAATAATATAAAAAAAACAAAAGTGAAAAATTGTCTTACTTGCATTTCACTGTTCGAACCTCTTGGAAGAATACGAGATGAGATACTTTGTCCACACACCTCTTCACTAGAATTAGAACTTGGATTATCTTCTGGTTGTGATGAGTGATCTCCCATAAACTTCGTACTGAACAATTTAATGTTGTAAAAAAGTATTCATTATGTGGAATTATGTAAATGAAATACATGGAAAAAAACTATAGTTGAAATTGTTATATTGTAATGGTTTGAGCTTATATTTTCTGATAAATGATTAAAAGCAGAAGGGGGTGAGAATGCAGAAGAAGAAACAGAGAAGATGGAAGGGAAATTTGAGGATTTTTCATTATACCGTTCATCACATCTTGCCTTTCCTTTTACATGGTAATGGAGACAAAAACTCATAAAAACTAAAGCTGAATTACATTAAAATGGTGAAGAATAAAATCTGAAAAAATGATCCTAAAAGTAGTCCCTATTGGCCGAGCTTTTAGCTTGCAGAACAACAAAAACAGAGGGCAGTTTTCCTCCATTCCCAAGCAGACGAAATTAGCACCGTACACGTGTCTTGGTCTGTTCAAATCAGGCAATCACTCTGTCAAAATGTCCCAATTCAGCTTGCGCCCTAATTTCCCTTCAAAATGGTAGGGTTTCACTCCTCGTGACCTAATTTTTCTCCCAATTCAATTCCCGCCTTCATCGAACGGTTGAGATTTAAATTGTACGGCTCTCTTCAAGAGTCGCATTTTCTGCTGAAAACGCGACATATGTTTACAATATGCAATAAATTTTTATATTCATAAATGTTAGTGTTCCATTGATGTAACTAAGATTTTATATTATTGAACTATATGGGTTAATCGGGCCATCAAGATTTTGATGAAACTGTTAGATATGATCATACTTCAATAGAATACATTTGCAAAAAATTTAGCCTTATTGGGATATGAATGTTGAGATATCACATCCAGTAATCATTCAAAATGGTGTATCATTGGATTAGACTATGAGATTTTAAATTATACCGTCTAATATGATCTAATAGACACATTCTTGTATATATTTAAATTTGGTTTAAATCAACTTCCCGAATTTTAAGATATTGTAATTGCAAACATAAATTTTTGAAATAGAACAAATATTGTAACGACTTTTTAGACTGTTCTACAATTTTAGGATGGTACTGGTTTTTTAGCCGTCATTAATATTACGTGGATCGACTTTTGTAACAACTAAGTAAACATTTGGTCGTTACAAAAGTTCATTTCCCTCCACTTTTTTCCGATGGCGCCAAAAAATTTGCGCAATACACTATGACATTTGTAACTGTCTTTTTAATATTTGGCCATTCCAAATAAATAATTTTTATTTAAAAAAATATAATTTTTTTAATACAATATTACAAAATTGAAGTATTTTATTACAAAACACTAGATTATCTAGCCTAATATTTATTAGTCTCATAGTCTTTCAAGCTATATTCATCATCCTCGTCTTATTCATTATCAGTTTGAACATGTTGCATCCATGATGTACCTGCGCATTGTTGTTGTTCAACCAAAAGATCAACAAAGATTTGTATATCATCGAGATCATGGAGATCATACGTCTGATTGTCTGTAGCAACTTCAGTGACTGGTACAACTTCCTCCGACTGATATGCGAAATCAGTCCATCGAGACTCATTAACTATTCTTAGAGCCTCGGTTTTGCAAACAGTCATCCAACCCACTTTATCTATCTACATACTTAGGTACTCGGTGTAATATATTTGTACTGTTTGTTATGCCCATATGAATGGTTCATCTTTTTGGTACACCTTTTTGAAGTTTACATCAACGAGATGATAATGAGGGCATACATTTGTGCCTCTTATTGGATCGATTCAATGATACTTGAACAGAACAATGTGCAAGTTCGGAATAAGTAGGTATATCAATTGAATGATTTCTTCGATTATCCCATAGAAGTCGTTGTCCTCCTCTGTATATGATGAATTTTTCACACACCCCCTCATAATTCATGGTTGACTTGCCCACGTTATGACGTTCCATGTGAAAATTATAACCATTCATAAAATAATAATTAAACATTGTCGGCTATGCATTGGGACCCCAACAATAACACTTTAGGAGCTCGTTGTTCGTGTAGTTGAACTCGGGATAAACCTACATTTTCTTATATTATACAATTTGTATATAGCACAATGTATAGTTTCAATAGAATCAATTATTAAAAAAATGTGCAATTTACGTCTCATTATCCATTTTCGTTAAATTATTAATGAAAAGAACATTGAATGCACGTTGTTAGTCATTTTGATGTATTAATTAACTTAAAAAATTATTAGATATATGAAGATGAGATATTATAATTTATTTATCGTATTATTAATAATAAAGATAATAATAATAATAATCTATCGCCTTTATATGGCCCAGACAGTGTCCTTATGTTTAGATGGACCTTTTTCTCTAGTGTAAAACTATTAAATGATATATACATCAACTATTAATATAATTTAATATTATCTTTTTACATTTTCATAGTTGGTATGTATATACTAAAAATAATAAATAATTTTTTTCACCCTATATATTATTACGGCTTAATTAAATATCATAACAAAACGATATTATTATCATGGTCAAATAAAATTTTTGCAAAAATTGAGTTTGGACCACAATTATCAACATTTATCATAGTATAGCCAAATTATTTGTTATAGTTTTTAATTGCAGCTAATATTTGGTGTACATTTTTCCAGAAATAATGAGTAATAGTCATTGAGCAATCATAGTTAATTAATTAATATTTATTTATTTTTTTTTTTTGCTTTTAAATTACAGTAATTAGTCATTAATAAAAAGCCATATTTATGGTATGCAATAAGATTATACTATGTAGAAGGGTAGAGTTGAACCACTTGCCATCAGCTTTTATTACATTACGTGTAGACTTGGTAGAAGGCAAGAACTACGAACCCAACTTCGAGGGTTCTTGTAAACTTTTTCTTACTATTATTATATCATTAATAAATTAGGTAAAATTACATTTCTGTCCTACAAGACAGGAGATTTAATATTTTTAATTTTGTACCCTACAAAATTTTTAAAATAATATTAAAATTAACAAAAAGTGTTGACCATAGGGGGTTTAATCTTTTCAAGAGTTAAATGGTCCCAAAATTAAAAAAAAAAATCAACACGTTTAGTTCTCTGTTTTATATAATTTTTAAAATTTTCTAAAATTAAGAAATTTCAACACACTCAATCCTCTACTTTACGAAATTTATGATATTAAACTTATCGAGTTTTCTCAATATTGGAATCATTTTAAAGTTTTGGTGAAATATAGGATTAAATGTGTCGAGTTTTTCCAAGATTGTAATCAGTTAAAAAAATCCAATAAAATAGAGGACTAAAAGTGTTGAAACATTTAATTTCGTACATAAATTAAGTAGTTTATGTATATATAGCTATACATATATATTGTATGTACCGCGACGTACATACGTTTTCATATTAGTTAGTATGAAGAATTGTACGTACAAATTAATGCTAACTATACTCCGTGGTGCATATTTCTACACAACTGTACGATATTAAGAGAATTCAAGAAACATATAGTCAGTGAGTCGATCGACATCTCCTCCTGTACAATGAATATTGCAATAAATATAAAACAGTGTTCCAATTTTAGTTCTGATGGTTGCAGCCAACTTTTGTGTGTTGTTGAGCTGATCCATCCATCTCAACATCAGAACAAGAAAAAGAGCAAAATAAGGAGAAGAAAGGTGTGTTTATGCAAAATTCTTAGTCGGATTAAATTTAGTCAAAAACTAAACCAATCACTGAGTAAGTATGATTTTTCTGAATTGTACATCAATCACACAAATGTATTGTACTTTCCATATAATTGATTCAAATTTGATCAAGTCGAGTCCGAATTAGAATTTCACGGATGTTTACAATATCTTCTATTTTTATAGAGAAAATTATGAATTGTAAAACTTGAGAGTGTTGAAAAATAATTTAATTATAAAATAATAATAAAATTTTATTATCAAAATTTACAAACAACCGGAAAGAAAAAGAAAAGAAAAGGCTAAGAGAAAACATCTATTTTCAACTATCGCTTTCTGGTTTTAATGGGGAGGGCAAGTGTACAGAAATAATTATTTAAATTTAAATAGGAGAAAACAAAAGTAGGACATCCCTGACAGGAATAAAAAGTCACAATTGAAAATAACAACAGGTTATGTTTCTTTAAATTTAAATTAATATATATATTATTTTAATACAAGTAAAAAAAAAACTAGTTCTTTTATAAAAAAAATAATAACAGTCCAATTCTTGAAATTATTTCTGATTCTATCAAACATGAAATTGATTTTATTTTTTTCTAAAAAATAATCCTAATAAAAATTAGGAGCAACCCATGATGTTTAGTTTAGAGGTTAAGGCTAAGATGTGATTTCATGAACAAAATCTTATCATGAGTTCGAGTCATATCGGACATATGGGTATTGTCCACTTAATGTAAATTTTATAATTTATTGGATAAATTACAATAAACTCTCATGAGATTTGTCTTAGTTACAAATGCATTCTCATTGTTTGAAAAATTACAAATACCCTCCTGAAATTACAAATATCTTAACAAATACCCCTTATGAGTTATTATTATTAGTGTATTGCAATGAGTTATTGTAATTTATTTAGTAAAAAAAATAAAAAATAATTATATGTAATGATTTATGTTAGTATTGAAATGAGGGTGATAAGTGCACAAGATTGAGCAGCATACATAGGTTGTTGTCTTGATAATTATAACCCTAGCTAGTCATTCTTGATTCCTGAATCTCATCAGTCATCAGCTTCTTTCTTGACTTGGTCAAAACTGTGGTAAATAATCATACGGTGCAGGTGCCCTCTGCCCTGCACTGCCCCTCCCCGGGAATACAACAACGCTTCTGATTTTAACTGATCTCATCATCATAAACAAAAACAAGTACACATAATTCCCTTGCATTATTTTCCTTTTATCAACAATTCCATAACATTTTCGAGAAATTAAAATTATGATTGTTAAATATAGAAACAACCATAATGTTTGGTTTCAATTTTACTTCATTTTCGAGATGGATTAAAACATGAACAATATTTATCTTAATTTTTTTTAAAAAGTTTGATGGTATTTTGAGATATTTTAAAATAGTACCTTATTTATTTTTTTATCAAAATAAGTCTATACTAATTATAGGCCATATAACTAAAAAAAATTATATACATTATATATATATATATATAAAAGAGATATGATTTGACATCAAACATACCATACATATTTTATATTATCTCCAAAAATAAATCAAACATACACACTATCTCTGACACATTCTTATTTATCTTTGTTTTTCTCTTTTTATTTTCACAAAACATATCAAAACAAGTTAAAAATAAAACAAAACAGAGTGAACATTTCCAGTAATAGTGTTCTTTCTTTTCCCATTTTTGGTTAAGGTCTAAGAACAGTTTATGATTCAAAAAATTTATCATTACAATATATTAACTGCTTTTTCTCAAAATCATAGATTTATTTTGGCCCGATTCAGAATTTAACAGATAATTTCTTATTTTGAGGGTTTCGATTATAAGTACATTATGAATTTCATCAACGATGATCAGTATACGTCACTTATTAATATTAAATATAGATCATTAATGCAAACTACCAATGATATTTTAATTTCAAATTAACTCAATTTTGCCACTTCATATTACAAGAAAATTAAGTTGATTAAAAATCGTGATAAATCAATGCTATTAACCACTGTTAAATAAAACCAAATCAAAAACTTAAAATTTTTACAATGATTAATCAAAATTCGTCGTGGTTTCTAGCCATAGCCAAAATATTTATCATAATTTTTGTCATGACTAATGTTTTGGCTAAACTACAGAAACAACGGACAATGGCTGTTATGAATCCGTAATTGATTTGTATTTGCTACGGTATTTTTATTTTGGCTATAGTAATTAATCGTAGTAAAAAATTATATTTTAAATAGTGTCAGCTAGACTTTATTGACTGATTTAACAGATATATTTTTTTTAGTAATACATCGATTTAACTAGTACATCAATATGACAAAGACCAGTAAACAAATTATATAAATTCAACAAATAACTAAAACCATACAAATTACAAACACTCATATACAATGAGATAAATACCCACACATTCAGTGGGTTTCGAACCCATAACTTGGAATTTGTTTATAAGACTTCAATTTTATTCTTAACATATAATTTAAAGAGTGCAAAGTTTTGTATTATTATTTTTGAAAAAGGATAATGTTGATAAAAATAATCATAAAAAATCATAATTTTATTTTGAACATATATTGGCAAGAAATTAAAATAATAAATTTAAAAAAAAGATGGATATAATGTTATGGGGAAATTAATGAAATTAATTAATGTATGAAAGAAATGGTGATGGCTCTGTTTTCTTGGTACACTTCAACAACCATCTTGTCCAATTTGGCTGTTAGTACTCTCTTCCTCTTTATCCCACGACAAAAAAGCTAAATCAATAATATTTTTTTTATTTTTTGTAAGGAAAAAGAACAAGAGATATTGTTCTTGATCAGCTTCAGCTCTGATCTTCCCTTTTTTTTTTCTTTTAGTTTTCAACCTTTCACACTGTAAAATTCTTACAAACCACAAACAAGAATAAGAGAACAGTCTCTCTCTCTCTCTCTCTCTCATCTTTCTCTCTCCTCTCCTGTTTGACCTCTTACAATTCTCTCTCAAAGCACAGTTTCCTCTTTCATGGCGACCCCACTCTGATCCTTTTTATTGCAAAAACATTAGCTAACCCGCTCCCCTTTCCCCCTCTTTCTCTCTCCCTTTCTCCCCCTCTCCATTTTAGGGATGAATGAAATGGCAAAAAATAGAACCCTCTTTTGTTAACTTGTTTCTTGATGAAACCCTAATTCTTGCAGCAAGAAAGAAGAAGCTTTTCTGTGACGATCAATTCCTTTGGTCTCTGAGTTTTTTAACGACGTGGGCTGGAAGAAATTACTTTCTTTGCAGATCAGAGCTTTTAAGCAGTCATGGGTACTCTCTCTCTCTCTCTCTCGGCTTTCGGTGGCTGTTATTTTCTCTTTAATGGTTTTGTGGTGATGAGCGGAAGAAAATCTGAGTTGGTGTAGTGCAAAATCTCTCTCCATATCTCTGTCTCCCATCTTACGTTATTCCTTCTAACAGTACTGATTGGTGCTCTTTTTGCTCTCCAGAATTTACTTTCTTGGTGTAGAGAGAGAAGAATATGGATTCTGGCAACAGTGGCAGCCTCCAGTCATCCAGCGGTGGTGATGAGGAGTACGATTCACGCGCCACCGACTCTCTTTTCATGAGTAGTACTCGTCCACAGCCCCATGTCGTCGGCTCCATTTCCAACCAACCACCACCACCACCCTTGTTCGACCCACTTTCCAACTATATGCAACTCCACCAAAACCTCAACAACTCATCACTCCTGATCAATCCCAACATCTCCTGGCCCAGACCCACATCTCTAAGATCCGACCCGAATTCCCACGACATCATCCACCCCATGCTCTCCACCTCTCCCCCGCCCTTCATGTCCACTTTTCAACCCCCGGCAGCGGTTGGATCGGCGGACAACAACAGTACTGGCACGGCGCAGAACCCGAATCAGACGGCGGCGCGTAACCCGAAGAAAAGATCAAGAGCCTCCAGGCGCGCGCCAACCACTGTTCTGACCACGGACACCACCAATTTCAGAGCCATGGTTCAGGAATTCACTGGTATTCCCGCCCCGCCTTTCAACAGTTCATCTTTCCCGAGAACCAGGCTGGATCTCTTCGGGACGAGATCCTCCGCCTTGGACGCGGCGCAGCCGCCCCCGCCGCCATATCTACGCCGTCCCTTTCCCCAGAAAGTCCAGTCGCCGCCGCCGTCATTTCTTGCTTCCTCCTCTTCTTCCCTCTTAAGTTCTACTACTAACAACATTAATATTTTCTCTTCAGTTCCTTCAACCAGCAGCTCATCAGCCTCTAGTTCAACTACTCCAGTTAACTACCAACTGCCAATTACTCAAAGTCCGAATCTTTTCAACATTCCAAACCCACTCCTCACTTCTCTCCTCCAAACAAACCCGAAATTTCTCTTCTCAAGTTCTTCCGCCATGGCTGCAAAACCTCTCCAGGGCTCATTCGATCTGCAGATCCCGTCAAACAATATCAAAATCGGGGGCCTGGAGGAATTCAGTTTAGGCCCTGGAAACCATGTTTCTGCAAACCTGAGCGACCTCCCGAACCTGATTTCCACCGATCAAATCGGGGCCCGGAACAACGATCATGATGATCATCATAATACAGACAACAATAATGCAGGAACCTGGAGGAATAACGGGGTGAACAGGCACGACGAAGGAGACGACTATCAAGCTCAAATCAGGCCTGTCAATGGCGGTAATTACAACGGGAAGATAAACTACTCGGCTTCTTCGTCTGATTTCCACGGCGATAAGGGCCCGGAAAACGTAGCCACGAGAGGAGAAGGTATGGTGGAGTCCTGGATTTGTTCTTCAGAGTAGAAATTATTACAGTAGAGAAAGTAAGATGGAGTAATGATGAGAGTGATGATTAATCAATGGAGCTGAGGTTAATTTTAGTTGTGAAATTCTTGATCTTTAACCATGATTTTCACAAAGTTAAATTAAACCGTACTACTAGTGCTTAAATTATGTGTAAATAATTATAGCCTTCTTTTTGTACCCTTTTCAGTTCATCTCTATACATATATTTACATATACACACACTGATATATACAAATCAAGAATCATAATCATGCAGAAAAATTTCACATACACACATTTATTATATATATATATACATGCGTTTATTTTCTTTTGAAAGTTGGCTTTCTTTCAACCGGAAAAATTTCTATTTCTGGGCTTCTGCTTTCACATTGAGATTTTGACTACATGCGATGATAATGTGAATCAGCAGAAGATCAAACAGCGACAGAAAACATCGAACTCTGTGAATCTATTTTGCCTTTCCTCGTACTTTTCTGGGATTTATTCTCATGTTTTTATTCAGCCCCATATTGAGAGAACATGCATTCACAAGAACTCTGGATGCATGTCGAAATATGAACAGGGTTTTTGATTGATGGTGGGTTTGGTCTGGTTTTCTTGCATTCTAATTTTCTCCGTTTGTTGGTAAGTTTGAATTACTGTATTTTTTATTGGTTTGAACGAGAAAGGGAGCAATCGGTGGCGAGATTTGGGGAGCTGTTGGGCTCCGCCGCAACCTCGTGCCAAAAACAAGATGCTTTTTTTATTTCTTTGATTTTGTTTTTATTTGTTTTAGTTTGAACAAGTGGAGTCTTCTTATTAAGGTATGACGACACCATATGATTCTTGTTTATCCATGTAATATTTTAGTTTAAATTGGGTTTCCGCATTTAAATTAATTTATGCTTATTATATAATCCATGTGCAATTTAAAAAGCATAATTGAATATAGGGTTAATTACATTATTCTCCATTTAAAAATACAAATTACACTTTCTCCTAAAAAACTTAAAAAATTACACTTATGTTACTTCAAAAAATCTCGATTTACACGTAATTCCTTTTCATTAGAATCTATACGAAAAATGTTGACGTCAATCAATTTTTTTTTTACATAATTCTTAATTTTTTTTTCTCTCATTTAACATTCGTATGTATATTTTTATATTTATAAAAGAATAAATGTAAATATATGTATATATGGAGTGAGATTAACATTACAATATTATTATATGAGAATGTTAAATGAGGGATAAAATAAAAAATTTACTTAATTTTTTTGCTTACGTCAATATTTTTCATTCAAATTTTAACAAAAGTGAGTTAGTTGTAAATGGTGAATTTTGTTAAGGGGTATAATTGTAATTTATTTTATTTTTTGAAGAAAGTGTAGTTCCATATTTATAGAGGGGTTTAAGTGTAATTAACACTTGAATATATACATATAATAGGTATAATAATTTTTTTAATTATATTATTGATTGAGTATAACCAATTTGATCAGAGTTGATTTTCTTTTTTTTTGTTGTTTTGTTGTGTTTGTATTGATGTATTTGGAGTTAAGAAATTCAAATCTATAATAATAAATCTACTATACGCATTTGAATAATTATAGTTTCAAAATATTTAAAATTTTATAATTCTCATTTTGAGCTATTTTTAATAATATGACGATAAATTTCAAATTCATTTAATATAATGTCATTTACATTATTTTCTCCACAATATTCCATGAAAGTTAAAAAAGATTAATGCATTTATTTATTATCCTAAAGCAACAATTACCAATGATTTTTGTTTTAATACAAAATCCTATATAAACTTGATTAATGTAGTATTTCATATATATGTTTGGATATTAAAACAAAAATGTTTCATGAATATTTTAAATTGGATATATGAAAATTAAATTTCGAATATTAGGAGGCTATCATCTTAAAAATAGACTTTAATTTCACTGTTTTGGTTTTGCAGACTAAATTTTCTATTTAAATTATGTTGCATTTTCTGTTTCATCTAATAAAATACACATTATATATACAAAAAATTATATTATTTATTTTAATATATCAAATAAAATAAAATATACAACAAAATTCGAAATAAAAAATTCAATTGGAGGTGGGGATGTTTTTTTTTTTTGGCTTTAATATATATATATATATATATATATGAGTAAAATCATTTTTCCAATTTTATGCTTGGAGAGATGGGATATATATGATGCCAGTTTCAGACACTAATCGATGATGTTACTCAAGACACGAAACTTCGTCTCTTACTATTTTTCTTCAAAGAACATTTAATGAATGCCTCCGAAACATGGGCATGATTTTGGGCAGCTTTCTTGCATGCCCTAACATCTTTTCCTCACCCACATATTCTAATTTAAATTAAATTTGGTTGCTTATATATATTGCAAGTCACATTTTAAAAAAATAAATTATTTCCGACGTTGTAAATGATTACGATATAAAAATTATGACAAATAATTACTATCCACCACAATAAAATAAAACAAAAAACAAAATTAAATTTTAATCATAGTTAAGTAATAGTTGTCATGGTTTTAAGTATAGCCAAATAATTTTTGTGATTTTTAACTATAATTAATATTTTGATATCGCTTGTAAAAACATCTATTAATAATTGTAGTTAATTAATATTTGCTATTTTTTTTTTTTTACTTTTAATCATAGTAAATTGCCATTATCAAAACTAATATTTCGCCTGCCATCATGCGCCAGCTTAAATTTGAGGAGGAATATGATCTGTGCATTCGATTTTCCCGCCAATGTTCCAATATCAGACACAACTTTAAGGATGATATCTCTCTTCTCTCACAAATATTAAATTCCATCCTTCATATATTTCTATGAGTTGAAATCAAGTAGAAGCAATACAAAAAATCATATATTTTACAAGTGAATCAAATAGGTCAAATAGACCATTTATATGTTATTATTGCAAGAATGGTCAATTTTTCCTCCAGTCAAAAATACTTAGCAGTAACATGCTAGTCATGTAATATACACCGTTAAATTATAAACAAGAAAGTGGATGAAGACCAGAGTACTAAATTTTATAAGTAATAGGACTAAAAGTGCTAATTGGGTAGTGAATAGGATCGAAAATGAAATTAGCCTAATTATGAGATCTAAAATGTTATTTTTCCTAAATAATTTGTCAAAGAAATCTCCGTAGTTGGTGGGGTTCTCTTCAATTACGCAGACACATATTTCTATAATTATGGGTTGCTCTTAAGGTGCATTTAATTTCCAAGATATTGGACAGATAACTAAAATGTGAAGCCCCTTTTTTATTAATTATTATAGATATAGACATTAGGATTGTACAAAAACAGCCTAACTTGAAACTCCCTTACCTGTATTTTAGGAACGATCAAATGATTCAATTATAGTATTTTATTGC
Source organism: Sesamum indicum (assembly GCF_026168435.1). NCBI lineage: Eukaryota > Viridiplantae > Streptophyta > Magnoliopsida > Lamiales > Pedaliaceae > Sesamum > Sesamum indicum. Next base: position 18,515,622 of record NC_142669.1, on the reverse strand, counting down.
TATAAAAGATAAAGAAATAATTATATTTACACTCTTTGATTTATGGTATATTTATACAAATTATTTCTATTTTTTAGATAATTGCACATACACCCATCAAAATATCACTATTACTTACACAAACCATCCATTACAAAAGATCCAAAGATAGTTTGTATAAATAGGCCATAGTTTAGAGAATGTAAATCTAATTATCCCAAAGATAAATCATGGGTTTGAGTTTCAGGATGAACATTGACGAACAAGTATGATATAACAAGTATAAAAAAATCATGGTATACAATTATTAATATCTGTAGGGATAATGCGTAGTTATTAAAATATGATAGAATTTGGAACAGAAAATTGGATGCGGCGTTGCATTATGGGACAATGAATTAATGTTGCGTGGGTATGGCGCAGAACAAAACCGTGCAAGAGGAATGGAATGGTTCCAAAAGGCGGTAGCTGCTTAGGAGATGGAATTTGTCCAATTTCAGTATACATATCGACACTACATTTTATATATATTTGGACAGCAAGTACATTAGTTTCACTGTTTTTTTGTTTATTTTATGATTGTCTTTTCTTCTTCTTAATAAAAACAACTTGTAATAATATTAATAATGCGATTGATTGCATGAGAATTCATAATATTATTTATATTGTGAATAATTTCCCGTGGTTCGACTGTAGGGATAATTGTATGACTCTTATTATTTACACAGTGTTTTGAGTTTGCGTAGATTGAATTATATAATATGGATAAACAAAATTTATTATTAAATTTAAATTAAGGAGTTACAATATATGTTGATTAATGTCGATTTTCTTTATTCTTCAATCCAATGTCGATCAAAGCACTGAAAGCATGTTTTTGGTCAAATACGTAATCTCTTCCGAACCTGTGAGAGAGAATCACGAGTTACCTAAGAATAATGGTGCTTGCATTGCAGTAGAGCTAGTCAAAACTAGTGGGAAGCTATCTAGAAACATACTGAAAACCATGCCTTTCAAATTGAACGCAACGCCCATCTTCCAAATCAACAGAAAAAAGGGCATGAAACATTTGCGATAGCAGTTTCATCGTGGCAGAAGGCTTTTTGAACTTTTTTTACTGTGGATTTAATGTATATATGTAGTATTGTACTGTTTCAAGTATCTTCTATAGACCTCATTTTATAGACACGAGCAATGTAGATAGCTTGGGCTCGAAGACTATAGATTTATTTACAAGGATCCATCTCCGATGATCAAGCTGTACTTTAATAAATTTTCAACCAATTAGTCAATTTAAAATAAAAAAATAATTTTTTATTTATTTTGGATTAATCCAACAAGATGCGTAAAGCTCATTTTTGGTATAAACACTTATTGCAAATTTGTTATCTTGAACCCATGCAAAGCTAATCATTTGGATTTTAATTTAAAATCAAATTACTACTCAATTATTTACGCTTTTAATTGATAATTTACACCAAAATTTTATATCAACACTCACATGTGATCATGTGAGGGCCCACCTCAAATATCTTTTAGACCGTTCATATGCATAATGCATTTAAAATTAAATAAATATATACATTTATTTATTTATTAAGGCATAAGGTTTTAGTCTTTTAAATAACTAGTTATGATAGACAAAATACGAATCGATTAAAATATTCTTACTTCTTTCAACTACAAACAATGCCCATTAATATTTAACTAGTTATGTCCATAATTTTCTGTTCTATGTGCATTTAAAAGCAATTCATTTTAACACTTCCCATCAATTGTTTATTTTCATTTTTTATATCTTTATTTAATTAAATATATATACTAAAAATTTGAATTATACACATATATCGGCCCTGTTTCAATTGCTAGCAAATGTATACGATAAATCATGACTAGCTCTCATGAAATTTGTTATACTTACATATACCCCCTCATTGTTTGGAATTTTACTAAAATCTCCTTGATTTTAACAGTCATCCAACATCTGGTCTCTTCATCATCTTTTTAGGATTAACTGATTAAAATATCATTGTGAACTATAAATTATAAGTTCATTTTTTTTTTATAAATTGAGTGGATTTTTTTATAATTATTTATTTTTTTTCATCCACCTCATCTAAATTCTTTTTTGGCAAAATTTCAACTTTTTTTTCATAAAAAAAAATACAATTAAGATCAAAATTAATCATTTAAAAAATTATATAAATTTGATTACTCAAAAGAGTAAGGGGAAAAGGGTTGGGTGGGGGGGCAAATGCAATGATGGTGATGATGGAGATGAATGGGGGAAAGTGCAATTTCTTTATGGCAAGTGTCAATTTATATTTCTGAATAAAAGGCACTAATCTTTTTCACATCATTGATTGATGGATGATAAAGCTTTTTCCCCCCTTTCAATTTCAGATCCCTCACTTTTTTTTTTTTTTTTTTTTAATAAATTTGAATTTTGAAATCATGATATACCTTTATGATCATCTTTTTTTCTTGTTTTGATCTTTTTTATGGTGTGATATGACAGCAATATATTGGATTTTAATTGGAAGACTTTTACCCAAAAGGAGATCTCCTCTTGTCTTTTTGGGAGGGTGGGTGGTTAACAATTTCAAATTTTATTTATTCATCTCATGACACGTTATTTCTATGTGTATATAATAAATAATTATTCATATTTTGAAATATATTATTAATAAAAATAAAATATATAAATCAATAATCATATTTTTTTAAAAAAAAAAACAACTTACGGTATTATCAACACTCCAAAAGAATTGATGTACTGGTGTTAAAATGATGTTGAGCCACTTTTGTAAAAAAAATAAAAAAATAAAAAAACTACTACAAATAATTTTAAAATTATCTAATTAGGGGTATAATTGTCCTATTTAAAAGTTAGTGTGATGGTGTCATTAGTGAGTATTATATGAATTAATATTTAATTTTTTTAAGGTAGCTGAATCTTTAAAATGCTACAGACTGCAGACCGGTAAATCTAAACACGCACTCTTAATGGGGTGTGTGTCGTGCGTTATTAAATTTGAAGGGTGTTTGAGTGAGGTTATAAGTTATTAAAAAAAATTTATAAGATATTTAAAATTTATGTTTGAGAGCATACAAAATTCTAAAAAATGCTCGCCAAAATTTTTAAAGAATGATGTTATAAAATCTAAAAATAAAATGTTATGAACTTATAAATTCGTTTTAAAAAAATAATAATAATAAGTTCCCAAATTATTTTTAAGAAATTATTTTAACTTTGGTCATATTAATTACAAAATCTAACATCTTTCGAACTCTATAATTTTATTTTATTTAAATACTATAAAAACCAATATCTTATAAATTATTAAAATATTTTAAATAAATTAAACCAAACAAGCCCTTAATACGTAGAATATCAGCTGTGGCAAGGAACACATTGGCCATGCCCTCAATGATGGCCATTCCACTACTTCACCCATACCCTTAAGGACAATTTATTCTTGATTTTCGACATCCCTTTTTATTTAGATAAATTATAATGAGACTTTTTTAGAATTAAAAGCATCTTTTTGTTGTTTTGAGAAATTACTAATACCCCTTAATTAATGGTCGTCCAACTCAATCTATTAGTTTCTGTTAGATTTTTATTTTTTTATTTTTTTTGTTAATTGATCAAAATGTCATTAATAACTAAAATTATAATATTACTTATATTTTAATTTTTTTATGAATTAAATCGATAATCTTTTTAATTTTTTAAAATTTTCTATTCAACTCGTCCAATTTCTTTTAATAGAAAAAGAAATACAACAAGATAATGTGGATAATTCCATGTCCCAATCCAAAAATTACATTATTTTTATCAAATAATAAAAAATATTAATAATTTTATAAATAATAAAGGGTATTCGTAATTATATTAAATTTCTGATGATTCATTGTAATTTACTCTTTTTATTTTGAATATTTCAGAGTATATTATTTCAAATTTAGTTTTCATTTCTATACAAGCACCAATTAAAATATTTTCAAGTATGGAAATTTTATGAGTGCTGAATATTTCGAAGAAAACTTGAAAATGAAACCAAACAAGGTCTTGCTTCAGGGCCTTGCCCAACAAAAATAAATTGAAAATTTAATTTAGTGGCTACCTATTATTATTGTACCATGTTTAGGTTAGGTGATAGTTTTAGGGATAACAAATAATTAGACAAAGTCTAATTCACATGAAAAAATTTCTCCAACTTTACTCACATTTTACATATGATGGTATGTATGAACTGGCAACTCTTGTCATTGGTTCATCATTTGCCTTTGAAAATAAAACAACAACAATAAATTACAATAAACTCTCCTAAAATTTATTATAATTATAATTATCTTATTGTTATTTAAAAAATTATAAATATTTTTTTTAAAAAATTAATAACCATCTAATAAATACTCCCTACAATGGATTGTCACGATAGGAAATTTCGTTACAAGAAAATAACTCATCAGCAAAGAGAAAAATTAGTGTGAGCTAATTAGTAACTAAAAATTTTTGTTGTTAATCTACACCATTTAATACAAGAAATTTACTTGCTAATGGAATTTATCAACGAAAATTTACTTGCTAACGAATTTAGCAATAAATTATTTAAAATATATATTAAATAATGTAGATTAATAGTAAAAGTTTAACTTACTAATTAGATCAAATGCTGATATATCAGTACCGAATTTCACAGCTATAGACGATTATTAATACCAGGAAATTTATTTATAATTTTTTAAATAATAAGGGAATAATTGTAATTATGATAGACCTTTACCTTTAAAAAAATTATATATGCAAAACTTAGCTTTTACAAAAGTATTAATGAAAAAAATAAATTATATCATTAATAACTCAAAACTATTACCTTAGCTAAATGTGGGCCTAATTTTTTTTAATTTATTCGGTTAGATTAATGTGTAAAAGTTTGTAATTCAACAATAAGTAGATATTTAGGACTAAAATTTACGTCCTCTTAATTATGAGACCTCAACTGTATTATTACAATATAAAATCCTTGAGGGGAATAGGTTAGGTTGATCACCTAATCCTTTGATCCTTCACTCTAATAGCGTCTAATTTTTTAGTACCTAAAATCTCAAAAACTCAGCCAATCATAATATTTCTATGGTTTCGAAAAAAAAAAAGATTTATATTTTAATTTTTTTTTATATATTCATCCTTAAATTACAATGAGATCTCCAGATATTTGAATTAATTACAAATACTTTCTTATTATTTGAAAAATTATAAATACTCTGTTAATATATGATGAAACTATGTAATTCTTAAATAGATGACTGAAATTATCAATTTTGCCCTTGTTGCATTTTTTTTTTTGAAAAATTATAAAAGTGGATGAAAGTTATTTAAGAAAAAATGTAAAAAAATGTCCACTTCGTCTATAAAAAAATTAATTTTTTTCAAAATAAATAAAATTGTAATTTATAATCAACTAAGGTAGTTTGGTCAGTTCATCATAATAAATTAATGAAAATCAGACGAAAACTAACGGATTAGATTAGTTCTTAGATGATTGTTAAAATTAAAGGAGTATTTATAATTATTTCATATTTCAAATTATGAAAAAAAAAAATAATTGTAATTTATTCATGTGAAGAAATGTAGTTGGGGGGAGGGGGGAGGGAATTAATTAAATTGTTGAGGGGGTCCTCTTTTATTTTGATTTTGAGGCTCTCCAGAAATGTACTAGAAGCGTGCTCTTCCCGTCAGTAACTTCTTCCAAGTGGGGGACCCTACAAAAATTAGAAATCGTGATTTGAGGAATTCTATGTTAGAAAAAGTGGGGGAGAATATTAAAAAAAAAAAAAAAAGAAAAGAAATAATTATTATGGATAGAAAAAGACAGCACTGTGTGACCTGGCATTTTGAGTATCTGAGGTTTTTGGTTGGTTTAAATTCACTTCTCCATCCAACTTTCACTCCAAACAATATTAAAAAAAAAAAAAAAAACCTATATTTTTTGACCCAAAAAATCATATTGATTGAGTCAAACGCACTTGAGAATATATATTTGTATTATGTGCATATACTAAACTATTTCTATATAAAAATAAAATACTAAGTATTTTTCTTTTCTTTTTTGTTTTCCTTTTTCTACATCGTATTGTACTCTTTATTCCCTAAATTTCACGGTGCTTTTTATAGATATATTTATCGTATTTTGTATAATCACCATATTTATTTATTTAATTTTGATTTTTCTCACATAGCGATATTTATAATAAAAAATTATATTGAGTGTATATGTTAGCTTTATATAATTATATAGAATATCCCCTCAAATTTGGCGTAACTCCTTATAATTTGAGAAAGGAAAAATTATATATTTGGTCCTGTAATTTTAGATCGTTGGTAGTTTTGGTTCTTTAACTTATTCTATTTACACATTTAGCCATTTTTTTATGAATTTAGTTCTTAATATCTCATATTTGGTTTTTTTTTTTTTGGCAAATTTAATCCTGTCTTGACAATTTTGGTCATAACAACCTATATTATAGAATAAAAATTGAGTCTATTACAGTGTGAATAAGACCAAAATTGTCAATACATGACTAAATTTGCTAAAAAATGATTAAATGTGTATTTTGGACTATATTATGTCAAAAAAGAACTAAATATGTAAATAGAGTAAGTTACATGATTAAAAGTGCTAACGATTTAAAATTATAAAACTAAAAATATAATTTTATTTTTTAGAAATTACATCTAATACTTCCTAAGTTTGTTTCTATTCAACAAATAGATCCCTTTGTTAGTTAGAATTCATAAAAATTATTGATATTAGCAAAACAGTTGGATAAAAATCAACATTTATCTATGATGGACTAATTACTAACCTATTGTAAATCAAACAACTCCTTTTCTAATCAAATCATTTTTATACATTTTCATACGTTAATGCGTGTGAGTAGTGATTAATAAATGAGTAATAAATGAATTGAGTGATTAACGTCTAATTATATAAAATTTTAAGGAAGACATTGTAATTATTCATAATTATTATTAGTATAGGGGTAATAGAAGAAATTGACGTCAAAGGGAGGTCAGGCTTAGGTGAGTAGTGATTCACAGGGGAGGGGAGGGTGGCCCAAATCCAATACAGGGAAGGAAGCTGTTTTGGTGGATCATGAAAATGACTGACGGACTGTTAACACGCCATCATTTTCCCGACAAGAAAAATGGGTCCCGTCCTTGTCACCCGCAACCCTAAAGCCAGCCCCCCGCCCTTCAGATTTGTGTACGGACAGGTGTGGGTGGCAGGTGACACCCCCCACCCACCCATGCCCACCTGCTGCCCCCGTCTTTCCAATTTCCTAACCAATTCTTTTTACTTCCACAATATATATATATATATATATATATAATATCATCTTTTTATTACCATCAAGTTTTATTACGATCAACTTCTCAATGGAGTTGAAATGAAATTTATCTTTCAATAGTGGTTTTAGTTGAATATTCAGACATTTCATAAGGATGTAGGATTTTTTGGAAGATGTTCAAGAAAAGGACTTATGTTATATTAATCATCTGTCTTTAAACGATGATTCAGTGATTAAATTATCAATTTTTATATGAACTTTACGAGTTTAAAACTTAATGAAAACATAGAGCTCTTGCGATCCTACTTGGATATATTATGAACTAGCGTGATTTAAATGATTTTTTTCTGGTCGAGTCTCTTTAGATCTTTTCATGGTCGTGACCTACAAAGACCAATATGAGTCGGCATCGCAAGTGTTTTTCTCTAAAAAAAACCCTTTAATGATCAAGTCAATAACAAAGTTAACATAATTAGTTAAGAGCATATGGGGTGTATTAACTGGATATCTAGTTTGACTTTTGGATATAATATTTTAGGAACGAGCAACAACACAATCAAAATGTGGCATGCTTTTTTGTTTTCACATGTCTTATTATCAACAACCCTTGATCTTGATTTTCATCTAGTTTGGGCAGAATTAGACCTAACTCACCAATTAAAAGTGAAAGGAGTCTTGGACTTTTCAAGTATTTCGTTAATATGCAGAGGTAATTCAAGAATTATGCTAATTTATCCATATTGTAGCGACAATTGAATTCGTCACGATTATACGTATCATATAATTTGATTTAAATATAACCAAATCCGACTCGATTAAGAATTTGGGTCAAATGGACAATCACACATATGAGGGGGGTCCATGGCAAGAACCGAAAGCACCTAGGATGGAGGCACAATTGGTTGAGTGTGTTTGAGTAATGAAAATGTTGTCCAAATTAAGATTTTTCTGTCTTTTGCTCAATTGGCAATGACAATATTAATGGTAAAGTAGTTTTGCACATAATGATTAAGGATTCATGTGAGCCTCAGCCACCCACCCTTTCGGATTCGGTGGGATCGCTCAATCTACACGGATTCTATCATCACTTCTCACACTTGTAATTATTATTATTATTATGATTATAAATTTGGCACAGTTGCAATTCGGGTGTCTGATTTTTGAAATTATCACAATCATTTGCCTAGAATTCATAATAGCCTAATAATATGAGAGTTTACTTTCAAAACACATACATCTATTATTCGATTGAAAATTATAATTATCTTAAATGAGGTTTTGTAAAATCTTACAATATTTACTGGAAAAGTGTGTAATTACAAAAATATTATAAAAATAAATATTTTTTTTTGAAAAGATAAAAAAACCTTTAGGGAGTATTTGCGAAAATTTCTATTTTCAGAGAAGTGATTTTAATAGAGAAAGTTGGAAGTTGTGGTAGAACCAAAAATTGATAGTGTTTGTAAAAAAGGTAAAAAGAGATTAAAGCTAAATTGGGTAATGGTTATATTAATTTGAGCGTCAGAGTGCTAAAGCCTTTTTTGCAGATCTGCCTTCAAGATTTGCATTCGCTTCGATCTAAGCTTTAAACAATAGTCCATATCTATTGGACCTGTGTGTTTGTTGCATGCATTAATAAGGAATAGTAAATATAATTTTTCAAATTATAAAGAGTTAACGTATAATTACACCAATTGTTATAAGAGGACAGTGCAATTATCCTTTCTATTAATAATTAAAAGAAACAGAAAGGGGAAATGGGTCGCAATATTTTCAAAACCCAAACTAACTATTGGGCTGGTATGTATTCATACAGAATTTGGGCTTAAAAATAGATGGGCTAAATGGGCTCTATTTCAGATTATTGGTTGTTTGATCCAACCCCAATCGATTTTGGGGAACAGCAGGTGTTAATTTTGGTGCATGTGGACCTCATGATCAAACGATCACCGTCCATCCTATGGACCGCATATCCGCTTTGTTACTCTTGTCATGCTTTTGGTTTCCTCGATTTTCTTTTCTTTTATTTTGATTTACACCAAATTATTTTTATTTTTGTATAATTACAAAAATCACGTCTGATAAGTCAAAAAGTTATGCAATGATGTTGACATCTTCAGGATACATATAATTTTTCATAAATTAGGGATAGTTTGTATAAGAAAAAAAAATACAAGCAACCCCTTGTGATATTACAAATAAGCAAATTACTCCACCCCAAAAAGGAATAGCAATTTACCTTTCTGTGTTTTTAAATATATAGCAATTTACTCCCTGTGTTTTCTAAATGAAGTAATTTACCTTCCTAATAAATTGTTTTTATTTTTTTATAGGGAAAATAATTTACTCATTTGCAATATCACAGTGAAAAATTGCATTAATTCTGTTTGTGTAAACCATGTTCACATTCCTGGTGGTATATATGTAATTTTTTTTCGAAAAATAAGAGATGGTTTGTATAAAATAGGGATAATATTGATATAATTATCCCTTTAATTATTTAAGTAGAAGTGTTGTGGTAGGGAAGAATTCCAGAGAATTAAAACCTAAATTGAACAAAAATGGATGATAGAATAAGGTAAAACTTATGAGTACATGAACAAAATTCCTGATCATAACTAAGTTGAAGTCCCATAATTATAAAATTATGGACTCAAACTGTATCAATATGTGTGAGATGTTATTTTATTTTAATAGTAGGTATTTTTTGTTCACTTTGATATTAGTCGTTGATATAATTATCTGATATTGATACTCAGTATATAATTATTATAATTATCAAAAGCTATTAGATATAAATATTTTATATTAATGATGATAATCGATTTACTCATAAAAAATAATAATAATAATAAGGTACGTGTTTCATATGTTTTAAGAGGCTTTTTGTCAAAAAATCGGACCTTTGATGACTTTTACTTCTATGACTGAGTAGTTCTATGAGGTTTCTGGTCTGGATTTTGGAGGATTGCATTGTCGGACCAAGATTTTGGCGTGGAATTTGGAGGACCTGTTAATAAAGACAATTGTTTTTACGGTCTATTAGTAACCTTAATATATCAAAAAAAAATTATAATATGATGTGTACTGACATCTAGTTGCACTATTAGGATTTAAGAATTTTCACGAAAATTTTAAAATTAATGAAAAATTAACCTGTAAAATAGATGTTAGCACTCCAATACTTAAATCAGTCACGATTTAATAAATAAATAAAGGAGAAACTCAAAATAACATAAGAAATATAGTTGAATATGATGATTGAGTGATAAAATTCAAGTGTAACCCAAAAAGTGAGCTAAAGTAGCTAAAAGTCGAGAGTTGATGAGAGTGAGTATGAGATATTGTGTTATGAAAATGACTGCACGAAAAGTCAATTTATAAACGACTATGGAGTAAGATCCGAAAAACGGTTACATTGAATCATTCGCTTGAAAATTGCATGCATTAGCTACTCAAAAGAATACTCGGTTTGTGACTTGAACGTGTCTAGACGAAGATATGACCCTTTTGATTGAGTTTTGTCCAGTCAGTTTGAGAATTTGAGAATCTATTACTTGATGTTTAAAAAGTGAATTTCAATCGTATTACTAAGATTTGGTTGGAAATCTTTAAATATGATGTGTCCGAAAGTGTCAACGATCTGTGTAACATTTCGTTCCTACTTTATATTGATTCATCTTACTAGTTTAGGCTCGTTTTTTAAGTCTGCCAAGTTAGTAAGAATAAAGCAAGTTATGGACTTAATACTTTGCTTATAGAATATGGACCAACAAGACCTGACTTATTAGACTGTTAGGTGGGAGTTCAGCTCTTTATTTATGAATTTTGAGAAAAAATGTTTAACGAACATTACTGTATATGGACCACATATACTGCTATTCCAATGTAAAAAAAATTTACTAATAGAAAAAACGATTAATATTTCAAATATAATACACATTTCTTGTTTCCTTACTATTGTTCTACAGAATAATAATTGTATTTTATTTTTCTTCTATTATATTTGGAAAAACATTTCTCAAAAATTTCAAGAATCAAAATCAGTGCTAATGTTAACTACTCCAAGAATGCTGGAACAACAATATCTATATATCTCTATCCACAAGTAGTAATTCCCACTTTTAGCATAAGATTGTCTTAAATTTTGGGACACTTGTGAATCTCCCATTGCTTACAATTCAAGCACAAGAAATGCGAAACATAAACAACAAGAATTCCTACGAAAATTCTTGTTTATTACATACATATACATGTACCCCACCTAAATCCACCCAACTATAGACCTTCTCTTTCATACTCACATCTTAGTCAACCCCCACCACGACCGCCCACCGCCCCGCCGGGGATCCGCCGGATTTATGATTGAAGAAGCTCAAAGAGATGGGATCAGAGACGGTGACTTTAGTTCTTGTAAATTTAGCCGGTATAATGGAGCGGGCCGATGAGTCTTTGCTGCCGGGGGTGTATAAGGAAGTCGGGGCGGCGCTGCACGCCGACCCGACACGGTTAGGCTCGCTCACCCTCTTCAGATCCATTGTGCAGTCGTCTTGCTACCCGCTCGCCGCCTATCTCGCCGTCCGCCACAATAGGACTCACGTCATCGCACTCGGCGCGTTCCTCTGGGCCGCCGCCACCTTCCTCGTCGCCGTTTCCTCCACTTTCACCGAGGTTACTGCAGCTTCCAATTTTTTTACTTCTTTTTTGTATATCAAAATTTGCTTCTTTTTCTTTTTTTTCTTTCTTGTGAACTGTTGCAAGTTTGATTGTGCGTTTCTTGAAATGAGTTTCCTTTCTTTAATATTTAGCGAATTGCGAATTTTTATGGTCGGATATCATTAACGACAAGAATTGTGCACACCATAGATATTGAAAAGCTTTTGGAGTGGAACAAAATGTGGATGCACGAAAACAGATATTATCCCGACTCTGTTAAGTTACTTGTTGAAAGAATGGATTTTTCGATTTCTTCCTAATTCAGCAATTATAGTTGTTAGTAATCAGTGTGGTTCGGTTTGCATCCGATCGGAAAATTCTTGCTTAAATTAGGTTTGGCCAGACTCAACATATCATATAATAAGTGATATTATAAGTGTAATGTGATTGATCAGTGTTCTTATATTATATCAGTGTTCGATTAACTTGAGTCTGATTACACTGGTTCAGGGCTAAATTTTCTGCAATGGACTTGTTTCTCAATACTGCTTCCTGTCTTTGAGGAAGTGTTAGAAAAAAAAAATGAGAGGGGTTGTAGTTTGAATGTGTCCAAGATTTTGGGAGACAAGTTGAAGGAGTTGCCTCTATTTTGTAGAATCATAACCGTTGTAGCAAAGAAGTTGTGAATGAATTTAACTTAGAAATAGTCTGTGGGTGTGTGTCATTCAAATTTTCTTACAATTGTAATTTTTATAACCCAATTATCTGGAATGAGTTGAGAGAAATCTAAATTTAGCATCTCTTTGTAGGTTTTGCATACTGCATTAGCATCATCAGATGTTTGGTGTTTTTATCTTATACCGTAGGTGGCAATATCAAGAGGCTTGAACGGGATTGGACTAGCCATTGTCACTCCCGCAATTCAGTCCCTGGTTGCCGACTCAACTGATGACAGCAACCGTGGTACTGCTTTTGGTTGGCTACAGCTGACGGGAAACTTAGGTTCCATTATCGGTGGGCTAGTTTCTGTCCTGATAGCCTCAACATCGTTCATGGGAATCCCCGGTTGGAGAATTGCCTTTCACCTAGTAGGACTCTTGAGTGTTGTTATAGGCGTTCTTGTCCGTCTCTTTGCTAACGATCCTCGTTTTTCTGAGCGAGATGGTAAGAAGGATCAAGATCGGCATAAACCGTTTCGTGAAGAGGTAAAAGACCTGATCAAAGAAGCAAAAGCGGTTATAAAAGTGCCCTCGTTCCAGATACTGGTTGCTCAAGGTGTCTCAGGCTCATTCCCCTGGTCGTCTCTGTCATTTGCTCCCATGTGGTTGGAGCTGATGGGGTTCTCTCACGAGACAACGGCTCTGATATGGACTTTGTTTAATGTTGCTGGATCGTTGGGAGGGTTGTTTGGTGGAAAGATGGGCGACGTTCTTGCCAAACGGTTGCCCAATGCTGGGAGGATTATTTTATCTCAGATAAGCTCTGGTTCAGCTATCCCTTTAGCAGCTATTTTGATGCTGGGATTGCCAGATGACCCTTCCACTGCAGCGACGCATGGTTTCGTGTTTTTTATTATGGGATTTTTCATCTCTTGGAATGCTCCGGCAACTAACAAGTAGGTCTCTTGAAACCTTTAATTCTTCTATGCATACGCCAAATTGCCATTTGACTTCTTGAGTGTTTGCAATAATTTTTGCTTTTATTGTGTAAATAAGTAGTGAAAGTTGTGAGTGTTTGAAAACAAAATTGAAAAGGACAAAAAGATGAAGTTGGGAGTGTTTGAAAATAAAATTAAAAACGGCAAAAAAGCTGAATTGGAGTCGTTTGGAGAAAAAGGTTAATATACTTACAGTTTTATGAATAAGTTGGAAAAGCTGGTATGAAGAAACTTATAGTCTCTGGCTCAATTTAAGCAATTCAAAAAGCATAAATTTTTAAATGAAAAAACACTATTTTCATCTTATTTTGAACAAAAAATAATAAGCACTTGAATTAAGCTACTACAAAAACCCCGTTAGTGTAATTTACTAACTGTACTTATTTATTGTTCATTTGAGTAATGAATTTTTCTAACATTTTCTCTTCCAATACGCCCACAGCCCAATATTTGCTGAAATAGTACCAGAGAGAGCTCGAACGAGCATCTATGCACTGGACAGGTCGTTCGAGTCCATACTGTCTTCATTTGCTCCTCCGGTCGTTGGAATATTAGCTCAGCAGGTGTACGGCTATAAACCGCCTCCAAAGGGATCGGTCGACTCAAAAACGATCGAAACGGACAGAGAAAATGCTGCGTCTCTTGGCAAAGCACTCTACACTGCAATAGGCATACCGATGGCAATCTGCTGCTCCTTCTACTCGTTTCTCTACTGCACGTATCCGAGGGACAGAGATCGAGCAAAGATGGACGCTTTAATCGAGTCGGAGCTGCAGCAGATGGAAACGGAGAATTCTGTTGTAGTAGATGAGTACAGTCAACTTCATGGTTCAGAATCCAATCAATTACATGGAAAGGAGAGAAGCGTTATTGATATAGACTATGAAGGGGACGAAACCGCTGAATTTAATGAGAACGACAAGCAGAGGCTGCTGTCTCGTGAGCTTACATTCTCAGACAAACTGTGAAACTGATACTGATCAAGTTGCAAATTTCAGTGCCGGAAATCGGTGGAATTCTTCTGGGTCTGAGCTCTTCGATGCTTTGCGCCCCGTCGATTTCTGTGGGATTCGCAGAGACCAAGAGGTTAGTTTTCATCTTGCAATTTTCCACAGCTTTTAGACTTTACACGTGCACATATAACCAAGTTACTTGTGACAAGGGATTCATTTAATTGCACATCCTGGATTCATCTTCCCATGATGTAAAAACATCGAATGTTGATGGTTTTCCCCCCGACTAATTTACTTTGATATGAATATCTTTTTCTTCCGTGCTTACACAATTGCATGCTTTTCTACGTTAGAACTGTTATATTAAATGATTATCCTCTTTTAACAGTTTATATATTTTGATGACAAGGTCATTAAACCGGTATTATAACGAAGCAAAACATGTCATTTCCGATATCACCGCCACCAAATTTATGATAAGAATTTCACATGCTAAGTTTCATGTAGAGAAGATTCTTAATTACACTTAAACTCTCTTTAAAAATACGAAATTACACTTTTACTAATATGGAAAGTGTGTTTCCTTGTACTAAAAAGTGACTTAAAAAACAAACAGTGAGAGTGAATGTGAAGATGTATGCTTGGAGAAAGATTTCAATTATTGCAAAGAAGTGGTGTGCAGAACATGGAATTGAAAAATGGGTTTTGTAAAGTCGAGTATGTAATGAATCTTTACACTTAATGTCCATGTGAAGAAGTTCACAGGTTTTTCTTCTTTTTGCTTCTGTTGTCAGTTTTTGCTAACGTAGATGTTTGCATTAAACAATTTGTCGTGTGATTAATCACTTTCGTATAATAAATATAATGTAATTTTTTAATGGTGACAAATTCCGTTCCATCCAGATTTTCAAAGACAAATTTAGTTATTTATGTAAATCTTTTTATTCGAACGCGAGCATATGATACATTTGAATTATGTACTAGTTCCATCATTTTTTAACTAGTTTTGAGTCACTTTATTGTATTCAGACCACCAACTCTAGTTGGAAGGGTTGAGTTACGACACTTGTGATATGAGTTAAAATCCTTACCCAAGTGTCTGGTAGGCTTCACGTACGTCCTGATTCCATTTATCTTCCAATCAATCAAAGCCCCATCTTTTAACAGGCTTATGACATAGTGTGTTTTTGGGTTTGCTATAAAAAGAAAAAGAAAAAGTAAATTTTTCAACAAGTTCTCTTCAAGTTTGATATAATTACAAATATATTTTTGTTATTTGAAAATTACAGACACCTTTCGATGTTTGATGAAATTATATAATTCTTGGATGAAAGCATGAAAGTACCACTTTTGCTCTTACTGTATTTTTTAATTTTTAATATAAAAAAAGTCAAAAATCGAAGGTGGATGAAATTTTTTTAAAAATTATAAAATATATATATATCCACTTATTCCATGTAAAAAAATATAAAAAATAAAAATAAATAAATAAATATAGTTTTTAGTCCACACGAACATTTTGATTAGTTCACAAAAAATATATGAAAATCTAATGGAGACTAACAGATTGGGTTAATTATTAGACGGACGTTCAAATCAAGGGGTATTGATAATTTTTCAAACAACGAGAAGATATTCATAATTACGTCAAATATCAGAAGAAATCGTTATAATTTATCTTAAGAATAAACTAATAAAGGTCATCGTATAGGCTCAAGCACAATTCTGAGCTATCCCTATTTTCCAATTTTCTTTACAAGAACTACGGAGTTCTAACATTTATGAGCATGTTATGTTAGGACCTCATGGAGTAGGAGTAAAACTTCTTGCTTTTTTTTTTTTTATTTTTAAGTGCTAACATGATCCTATGGTGTCTGAATAAATTTCTGTACTAGGAAGATCCTATGGATGTAATTAGAAAAACTTGAAGGAATGGTAACAGTGATGATTCGTCGAAATAATTAACTTAGGGTCTTTTTATTTATAGTTCTATAACACTTTTTTTTCAGTAGATATTTCAATGAGAAATGAGTACATGGCTTTTGAGGTATTTACACTTTTTTGTTACGGAATTATCATTTTAAATAATTTTTTTCAACTAAATTACCCTTATAACAGTAAAGATATATACATCCTCGTATGCATTAACGCATGAAGACGTATGAGGGTCATTTGATCATAAAAAAATTTATTGACTAACAATAAATCAATCAGGGGCAAATATAGATTTTTTTTCTAATTTTTTTTATTAATATCAACAAATTCGGTTAATTTGGAATAACAAAATGACTTATTTCTTAAATAGAAGCAAACCTTATGGGCGGTAGATATAATTTTTCTAATTATATGAGATTTGTATGTAATTACACCACATCTAAGAAAAGGAGATTGTAATTATCCGCAAATATTTTGCGCAAAAATAAATAAAGAAATAAAGGAAATTAAATATTTTAAGAAAAAATAAATTAAGAAAATAAAAGGGTATCCAATGATAAAGTGGGACCACATACCATTAAAATAAAATAAAAGGCCTTGATGCTTCATGTCTTAGATCTAACCCCCAACGTGAATCTCACGGTTGAAATAGATTTAGATTAAATTTATGCTACACTCGATATTTTAACTATTACAATGTATTTCAATATATTTTATGTTAATTTTTTTTGAGATTTGACATAATTATAAATATCTTTTTTTGTTTAAAAGATTATAAATATTTTTATGATATTTGATGAAATTATGTAATCTTCATATGAATGTATCTTATCATTCGATTTCTTTTTTTGGAAAAAGGACAGTTTTTGTGAAGATGAGATGCGATCTTTGTACTGATTTTGGAAGTATGATTGAAAATTAGAGTGCGATGTTTGAAACAAAAATTGTATATTTCCTGCCAAGAATTTTTAAAAGGATAAATTACAAAAATTTGTTATAATTATGAATATTTTTAAATATTTAAAAAATTATAAATATCCCTCTTGATATTTGATGAAATTATATAATACTTGAATGGAGGTTGAAATTGCTAGCTTTGCGTTTATTGTATTTGTTTTTTAGAAAAAATTAAAACAAATGTAAAAAAAGAATAGACAAGGTGAATGAAAATTTTTTAAAAATAAAAAATGTAAAAAGTTACCCACTTAGTCTAAAAAAATTAGAAATTTTAAAAAAATAATAAGTAAAATTATAATTATAGTCTACAAGGGCGTTTTGATCAGCTCACTTTAAAAAATAGATATTAATCTAATTGGGACTAACGGATTGATTAGTTGTTAAACGACCGTTAGAATTAAGGAGGTGTTTATTTTTTTTCAAATAATAAGGGATATTTATAACTATATTGAATTTCAAGGAAGTTCGTTGTAATTTTTATGGAGAATATTTTTCAGGATTTTTTTTTTCACTAAATAAGACCTCCTACAAGGCAAAATTCAATTTTGGGGAAATCACTCAATTCCAAACATGGTCTTGAGATTCGAATGTGATGTGGATTTGCCCATATATTCTTACTGTGGACCTCATTCAGGGTCCTGATCAACGTGGGTCGGGCCCACCATGGCTGTTTGCATGTGGTGATGATTTCGATCCATGATGGAAAAGCAGTGTAGAGATTAGAGTCAGAGTAGACACATGTAGTCAAATACTACCCAACAACTTAGGACTTACTGCTTACATAAGTCAAATATTTCAACTCTTGGTCTCTCTTACATCTTCAGACCCACACTTTATTATACTTTATACCCATCTAAATGTCAAATTACATTTTTTGTTAAAAATAGTTTAAAATTACACTTATACTTCCTCCATATTTTTACTTACACCTGACCTATTTCGTTATTTTTTAGATAAAAAAAGTTGTCGCTATATATATATATATTTGTAGAGATAACAGTTACTAATCGTTGCTTTATAATATTTGATTCAACAAGTGCTAAAAGTTATGGGATATTTGTATCATTCTCCCCCGAGATTTAATTCAATTACATATAAATTTTTTGTGATTTAAAAAATTACATCTAGCCTAGTATCCCTGATGTTTATTTTCGTCCAATAAATAGATTCACTCATTGGCAAAATTCATGAAATCTGCTAATATAAAAAAAAAATGAACGAAAAAATTCATAATTTACCCCGAGTGATTGTTTAATAACATATTTCAGGTCAAATAAACCAATTGAGATCAAACCAAGCTTATATATTTTCACATGTCAATGCATGTGATGAGGTACATTTTCGTCCATACAAAGGTAGTTTGATAAAAGAATATATTTGACTTACAATAAATTTGTAAGTCAATCGGGAGTAAATATAATTCTTTATTCAACTTTTTTGCTGACGTTAGGTAAATTTTGCGAATATTACTAATAAGTGGATCTATTTGTTGAATGAAAATAAACGTTAGGGGTAGTAAATAATTTCATGTTATTAGTTGTATCCACTTACGTACATCAATTAATTATTATACTCTATAACTTATAAGACACCATTTTGATGCGTTGACCAATTACCTAAAGTCAACAAATTGTAGGGTTTGATCTTCGTCTTGTCACGGGAGATGGAGATTCCTCAACGAATACATATATATTTGGTCAATTCTAATTTATTACTTATAAATGAAAGCTTTTTCAATTTTCATTCTAATCTTTGAACTATGTCATATAAATATTATGATACTAATTAATTCTATAGTTACATTTAATGTAAATTTAATTAAATTTGATTGGATCACATTATTTTTTATATAAATTTTCTATAAAAGTTGTAAACATGATAAAAACGTAATATTAGAATGACTAACATAATTACAATCTATATATAATAAAACAAAAAATATAGAGATTATTCAAGTAAGCGTCATGTGCGCGCGTCTTTGGATGGTTTTTTAAATTTTATTTTGCCACCATTTAAAGAAATTAATTATTCCCTATATTTTTAATTTTTAAAACTTAAAAAATCATTGCTGATCAATATTATCTATTACGGAGAAACAAAGTCGATACGAAAACTTAAATTTTGATCAACATTAGTCAACATTTATCATGATTTTATCTATGATCAAAATATTTTTCACACTTTTTAGCTGCATTAAATGTTTTGATCTCGCTTACAGAAATAACGACCAATATCATTTATTTTTTTTGGTGCATTTAGATGTAGATAAGTTTATGATTATTTATTTTTATCCAAAAGTATTACTAGATTTTGTTTTTGGATAAATTACTTATCTAAATAAACTTAGTAAAATAATGTAGATTTATTTTTATATTCAATATACTTTTGTGTTCTTATACTTATCAGTGACTTTAAACTTATAATGTAAATTACTTATAATTGTGTCTATTTTTATATTCTAAAATTTATATGAAATGATTCATAATTTAATAATTTTTTAAAAAGAAAACAATACTCCCGTCTCTTGGAACGGCTGCTAAAAGTATATGTAAAGAAATAATTATATTTACATCCCATATCTATATTCTATAGTTTATTTACATAAATCATTTCTACTTTTTATATAATTATAAAAATTACCCCCAACAACAAAAAATGAATATATTTTGTAATAATATTGATATTTTTTATGTGTAATTTAAAAAAAAAAAAAGAAATGATTTGTGTAATTGATGTTGACGTTCTGATAGGTGTATATATAATTATTTAAAAAATAAGAATAATTTATATAAACAAACTATAGATTAAGGGATGTTTATTGGTTAAATTTCATTTTGCCATCCGAACTATAATTATTTTTATATTTTGGTATTTAAACTTTTCTTTTTCAACTTACGATTGCAACTTTATAAAATTTCAAGTTTTTTGTTGAAAGACATCATATGCAGTGCACATGTGATACTTAAGAGTTATGTGATTGATAACTTTCACATATGCACAGTATATGATATTTTTCCGACAGAAAAATCATCAAAACAAATATTATGTATGGCAAAGTGCAAATTTCACAAAGTTGAAATGATAAGTTGACACACACAAAAAAAAATAAAGAAAAATTTGATGATTAAGTATAAAAACAGGCACAATTCAAATGACAAAATATAATTTAACCAATGTAATTATTCCTAAAGAAAAATACAGTATGATTACTATCTTGAACTTTAAAAAAATACCTGAGTTGGAATTTCTTCAGTTCATACACAGACTCTATAAATATTTAATAATGCGCATTTTGGGGGGTTATTTATAATTATTTATTTATGAGTACTCAGAAGTCGTCGTCGGTGGAATCAGCAAACTGCAAACCACATTTTAGCATCCTATTATTTTATATTAACTACTTCAACTTGTCCGGACTTTGACACTCTTCGTCTTTGCTATGCCCCAAAACTAGTCACTCCACCTTCATCATTATACCATCATCAACATTATTACCTAATCTAATATTGTTTAGGACGGTCGATGTTTCATTGCGTGAAAAATTATTTGATTTAGTATTGTAAGAATCTCACAATTTTATTTTAAAAAGACACCTCAATAAAGAGAAGAGGACTAAGATTTATAAACTACTCAAATTTCTCGTTTATAATCAACATGAAACACTTATTTATATTATTACCTAATAAATAAATAAAGGTTTAAGATTTTTTTTTAATGTCGCTATACTACCTGTCTCCATCCACTATATATGCATCAAAATTTACTCATTTCCACTGGTTATGATTTGTGTTTGAAAACCACGTCATTGTGAGATAGGTTGTATCAATTCCAAACACAAGGACATTTACTCTTCCCCATTCAAAAACTGGATTTCCAATGCTCAACTCAGTATGATGATTATAAACAAGTAGAATATCTTGTCCGGTAAAATGAAAATTATTCGGATATTTATCATTACATAGTGATACTCAAATTAACCCTAATTCAGAAAATGTTTACGCAAGATTCATAAAATAATGTGAAGGAAAAGAGAGCAAAGTGTAAAAGCGCGTAGATTAGGATGTCCCAATGTAGTTGGGCCATGTGACTGACCTCAATCTTTTGCCCCTCTTAGCATTAAAGTCTTGTTTCCCTTGAGCCTCACTCCCCACTCTCCACTCCCACACACCCCTCCTCCTATAAATCTCTCTCTCTCTCTCTCTCTCTCCAATAAATGCCACTGTCCTCCCACTTTTCCACTCTGAAATCCAGATCCATTTCCGCCTTTTAAACCAAAGGGAAAGAAGGAAAAAAGGGTCCTCACTACAATCTCCAAACAAACCAAAGGGTGGGAGGGGGGACATAGATTTCAGTACCCAAATATTTGTTCACAAATGGCTCTATTTCAAGACTCTTCCTCCTCCTGCCTCAAGAAGGTACTCTTGCTCTATTTACTACTGCTCCTTTTCATAACTTCAACTCTCATTTCTGCACACAATCAGCACACAAATCAACACCTTTTTGGTAGAAAAAGAGTGTTGTTGGAGTTGGAAGATGAAGAAGATCAGCCACCCATCAAGAAGAAGACCACTAGTACGAGTACAAAAGTTGCTACCAAGAACCAAACCAAACTCATCAACCCCACTTCCAAGAATCAAACCAAGCTCCTCAAAACAACCAATTCTACTGCATTCAAGAACCAAACCAAGCTCATCAAAACCCCTTCTGATTCAACCAAGAACAAAACAACCAAGATCACAAAAACCAATCTTTCATCAGACTCCACTCCATTGAAACTCAAATCCCAGCTCAAGAAACTCAACTCCACCTCAAATTCAACCACCAAAACTGGTGCTACTTCTTCACTTCTAACCAAGAAATCATCAGATCTACCCAAGAACAAAACAATAAAGCCCACCACCACCAAAGAGGCCAAATCCCAGTTGGAGAAGGGCTCCTCCCAGGTTAAATCCGGTAAGACCCAGCCCAAGAAATCCCAGAAATTGCCCAGCTGGATTGATCAAGATGATGATGAAGAAGACCTAGTGTCTGAATTCCGGGACCTCCCATCAAAATTTCAAGAATCCATTGTCCCGGATTTAGAAAGACTTTCCAAAACCTCACAGATCTACCTCACAAAATACAACAAAGAATTCACCAAGGGATTCAAACCGTATGTGGGCAACAAATACGCCGCCACAATTGCATCTTTCGTCTCATTTGCATTCATTATCATCCCTCTCATTCTCGTCTCACTCATTTTCAACAGAATCAAAGCCTATTTCTCACTCCAAAAGCTCTTGATTTTCATCCAAGTTTACTTAGCCATATACTTCACCATCCTCTGCTTATCCTCACTCCTCACGGGTCTTGAGCCTCTCAGATTCTTCTACTCCACTTCCCAGTCCACTTACGTTTGTGTGCAAGTGCTGCAAACCCTCGCTTATGTGTTGTACCTGCTGCTTCTGTTGATGTACCTCATCCTTGTGTTCTCCACCGAGACTGGGCTGGCAACCAAGTTATTGGGCCTGGGCCAGACCTTTGTGGGCTTTGCTGTCGGGCTGCATTATTACATGACGGTGTTCCATAGGGCCGTGCTGCACCAGCCGCCCAAGACAAGTTGGAAGGTGCACGCGCTCTATGCCACGTGTTTCCTTGTGATTTGTCTGTTAGGTAGGCTTGACAGGAGAAAGAAGGCTTATTTGGAAGAGGGAGGTGAAGAAGGGAAAAAGAGTTAAAACTTTTCAATTTCTTTTTTTTTTTTTCAATTTTTTTTAATATTAACAAAAATTATCTTTGTGTTTTTGTAGTCTCTCTTTTATGGGCTGTAATTTTTGAACAGAAGCAGGAAAAAAAAGATAAGGTTGCCTGCTTCTAATGTTTTTCTTTTCTTTTTTTCTTACAGAAGATGTAATTTATTAAGGATATTTTATTATTATTACTATTATTATTATAAATAAAGGACTTAATTACCTTAATTTTTTCAATTATTTGAGTTCATACGTAGCGTATTACATTTTTATTTATGACATATTTGCACAAACTACCTATATGTGTAATAGTTCAAAAATGATAAGTGATTCGTGTAGATAATATTGATGTTTTTACTGAATAATATATAAATTTTTAAAATGCAAGAGTAGTTTGTATAAATATAGTATCAGGGGATTTAAATGCAATTTTTGAGTTGAGTGAAGATGTTATTTTGTATTAAGAATGCAGTCATATCACAAAGATTCTCCCTCTCACTACATTCAACAACTAAATTCTTGAATATTCATCACTCGTTTGGTACAAACTTTTAAGCCTATGGTACAAGTGCAAACTGCCAAATAAGTCTTGTAATATTTTGTCACTATGCTCTAGTAGTACTTATCCCTGCTGCTTCCTTAAATTTAGGGATAAGGACGTCTACCTTCTCTATTTATGATTTATTTACGTAAATTATTTATATTTTTTAAAAAATTATATATATATTTCAAAAACGTCAATAACATTATAAAAAAATATTATTTTTTATTATTATGAATAATTTTTATAATTATGCAAAAAAATATGAGTAATATTGTGTAGTAAACATTATAATAATTGAATGTTGATTAATTCATAAATATTGATACATTTTCAAAAAGAAAAAATGTCACTTTCAATGCCCAATTATATTGCAATATTTTGACTAGTTTTATTTTTGGAAAATATTTTAATTGGTTATTTTTATCAAAATTATTTAATTTAGGGTTGTTTTGGGTCTAATCAAGACAAGATCTGAAATTTGTAGTTAGATCGAATACTATAAAAAAAAATTTGAATTTTCGTTACATTGTAAATGGCCACGATTTAAAATTTATAATAAATTAATATTATTAACCACAGTTAAATAAAACTAAAATAAAAAAATTAAATTTTTACCGTGATTAA
Organism: Sesamum indicum; assembly: GCF_026168435.1. NCBI lineage: Eukaryota > Viridiplantae > Streptophyta > Magnoliopsida > Lamiales > Pedaliaceae > Sesamum > Sesamum indicum. Next base: position 18,491,226 of record NC_142669.1, on the reverse strand, counting down.
TCAATATAAACCATATTTTTAGTTATACGTTTGCCATGATTTTAGTCATGACTAATATTTTGGCCACACTTGTAGAAACAACAGCTAATGGCCATAGCAAAGTCGTGGTCCACATCTTTTTTTCTTACTATGGTAATTAATCGAAGCAAAAAATCATATTTTTATTCGACTGGAAGGACTTAAACTCAAAATTTTAAAATGACTAATAGAAATTGTAATCCTTATGAAATAAAAAAGCTGTAACTTATTTTAAAATTCATATACAATATTAACTATGATAAATTGATTCTTAAAATCAGACACTGGATGAGCTTTATTTAACAGTTGGGATCCTCAAAAATATTCTTAAAAATGAACTATTTATATAAGCATCAAATTTCGAACACAAGATCTTCAATAAGAAATTTTAAGCCCAAATGGTTATATTAAATTTTAAGGGCATTTGATGATATAAGACTGATGTAGACAAACATCTCATATTAATTGCAAACGAGGAGTTTGAGCAAGTTATAAATCCCAGGCCTCCTCTCCTTAGTCAAGCGCCTTTTCGAGACAAAATCGTGAAACTCATATACACTTAAAGCTAGCACTATTTTGCACAATGGAGCACTGATCGAGTCTCAAACCACATAAAAAATATAATAATTTTTTTATCGTTGGTACACGTAATTAGCATCTTGTAAAGATTAAAATATGAAATTCAAAAAATTAAAATTTCAATAATGAATGATTCAGAATCAGGCCAAATAGTAAAAATAAAGTCACATGAAATATTACATTATAGTAAATATAGAAATAATAGATAATGTATTGATTGTTTATAAACCCAAAATATAATTATAAAAAATATTGGGGCAGGGGGCCTAATAATTTGGAGAGCGTTTGGCTCTACAAGGAAAGAGCAGTCTTTTTCTAGTGACGAATTCAGCACTCAACCGACAGTTTGGGCCGTCGTTCTGTCGGTGGCGGAGGTAAAACAATGCAAAATATTTGTCTCCACCGACAACATATTTTTCACCTACTTTAATGGTAATTAATACCTGCCGTTATATATGTCTATCTTATAAAGTGATTATATCTAACTCCTCGAGGTTTGCTTCTATATATCAATATGTTCTCTCATTAGTTAAAATTTACTGAATTTGTTGATATTAGTAAAAAAAAATTGATATTTATTATTGATGGACTTATTACTGACTTACTGCAGGTCAAATAATTTTTCTTCGACTAAACTACCATTATAACGGTGAAAATATACTTCCTCGTATGTATTAAAGGATGAAAATATATGAGGATAATTTGGTTATAAAAAAATTTATTTGACCTGCAATAATCGATAATAATTCATCGAGAGTAAATATAGATTTTCTTTTTTGTTAATATTACTAAATTTGGTGGATTTTGACTAAGAAAGGGACTTACTTATTAGACGAAAGCAAACATGAGGAATACTAGATATAATTTTTCAAACCAAAAGAGGTCTGCACATCAGGAGATGACAGTGTAATTATCCCTTTTTGTTAATCTCTTTTAAATATTTTTGTTGATTTGAATGCTATAATGAATCGTATACTATAAAAAAAATATTAATTAACACTTATCTTTGTTTATAATTCTCTTGCCTAATTGCATATGCAAGTGACACTATTTTGTCTAACAAAAAAAAGTTATTCAAATTATATTTGGTCGGATCGAGTTTACTGTACTAACTATACTATCACGTAACTAGTTTAGATGTCATCGATTCAATAACACGACTAACGTAATTATATTTGTCACGTAACGAAGCTCGTTTCTTAAAATATGCATTAACTGCACTTATTATATGATCAACTCAGATCTGATTATATTTAATTTTTTAGAAATAAAATGTTAAAACATAAAATAGCACTTTTAAGTCATTGGCGTCTACACGACGTAGTACAATGTCAGTTGTTAGGGTTTCAGGACAAGTAAAAAAATTGTACTTTCTCATACCAAAGTCATAATGTTGAGGGATTTTCAATTTTTATATGAATCGATAATTTATATTAAAATCGAATTTCACGTGCGTTACATCGCCTCTTCAGCTCATTAAGTGTTGTTTGCTTGAACTATTGGGCAGGATTGCTGAATTATATTAAATTCACACCAACCAAAGTAACAAATTGTGTGTATACAACGTTGTCATGTTGATGATGTAGGTTTGAAATCTTATTAAGATATTTGGTTACCTTCACTTCTACATTAATTATCACTCGATTAAATTTTAATTCATAACAACAATAAGTTAATTATAAAAGCTCTGATCGGTACACAATGCAAACAAATTTTTTTTTATGAATTTGAGTTTGAGCGGAGCTTGACCAAATTTTGTCTGCTCGAGCTCGAGCCTGAACTTGAATTCATCAATATTTTACTTTCTTTAAATAAAAATATATTAATATTAAATATTATTGTGTTACTTGTGGAAAGTATTAAAGAATATATGATATAATATTTTAATTTAATGTTATGAATATATGACTTCATAATATCTTTATTAGACATCTTTGATTAGTTTAGTAGTAACATAATTAATAAAAGTATAGAAAACATATATACATCAAAATTATCTAAATACTAGCACCTAAATAAATACACATATATTATTTTTTAAAAGTAAAATAAGAATGGTCATGAACATACACCTTTAAAATATGTGATACAATTTAAATTTTATATCTTTTAATTATACAAAATAAAAAAAATTCTAAAAGAAATCAAGCAATAATTGATCTTATTATATAACTATATAATGCAATAACAATGAAAATAATTTAAATTGTTCAGCCATCATTATTATTTTTATTTTTAAATTAATTCATGAGAATCACCAACTTTTATAAGTTTATAAGTAGTTAAACAGATTCATACTGTGTGTTTTGGTATAAATATATACTCACAAAAATAAATATAAAAATTCTAAGTTAATTATTATAACTTATTAATTTAAAAAAGTATAAGAGATTACAAATTGATACTGAAATATAACATAAAATTCATGTGCATCATATTAAATATAAATATATATATATATATATATCAAATCTTACCAAATTATTGCCTAAGCTTGTTTTTATATAGAGATTAGATAATATAAATAAAAACAGCACACTTTATTATTAACTAAATCAAAATATGAGATAATATTGATTAATAATTCTAATTTATGGTGAACTCTGAATATGAAGTTGATATAATATTAAATATGTAATTATATATACACAAAGGAAGTTTCATTTGTTGTAAATTGACCCCATTCTTACAATTTCATCTGTTCATTCTCCTGTAATGACATTCATGACTTACAAACATGACAACATTGTAAAACTTGAACAGCCCTACTTAGTGTCTCTATCATATTTATTATTGACAATTTCACATCAAATATTGTCCCAAGTCTCAATTGTTGCATGTGACTCATTCTCAATTGAGTGCGAGTCCCCTAAAGCATTATACAATGCATGAATCATAGAGGTCCTCTAACTCAACAAAATATCCAGTTTGAGTCATAATTATTGATCATGAGATGAGCCAATCGCCACAGTTCTACTAATTCCCCATAATCAAATCATCTGTCTATTAACACAAACAAGTTCGTGTTTAAATCAATTCAATCCTCTGACCTGTCTGATGGAAAAAGCGCAGCATATTCCACTTGAATCGCTACATCAACGGTGTAATACAACCAAACTAGTTCTTATAAAAGACTACGTACAAATCATTTTGTGCTGATCGTATACAGTTTTAGCGACAAAAATCAGCACCAATCAAGACTCTGACGAATCTTCTTCATGATTGCTGGCAGATATTAATTAAGGTCAAATCAATCTTTTTACAACATTATGACCTTTCGGCCCAGACCTAGAAGGCATCCAACTTGATTGTTCTCTCAGTAGCAATCCTATTACACTTATTTAATAATATTTTGCTTGTTTTATGTTAAAAAAAAATATTCCGACAAAGATCAGCATCAAACAACATATCATAGTAAACTTGAAAGGCAGGCTGACCCCTTGACTTGATAAGCCAAGAATCATAGTAGAGATTTATACCAGCAAATGGACATATCTAATCTCAGTTAATTCATTTTTCAATATAGTTTTGGACTTACCCACAATTGATGGTATCAAGAAGTTGGCCTTTCGCTTGATGGGCCTCCAAGTTTGAGTCTTTAGACATTACTATTTTTATTTATCTATTTATTTTAATATTTACCCATTCAACACTCACACAATCACTTAATTCGTAAAAAAATTTAGGCTCGAATCATTGAATTATTCCCTTAGAACTTTTGATCTCACGATGTATGTAAATGTAGGTTACATTCTATCAATTATAATTTTATCATACTGTGAAAATATATTTTTTAAATTCTCTCGTTTCCATGTTTTAAATCTTCTTTCTCGAACTAGCTTTTACCTTTTCTCCTTTTTTCTGATTCTAGAAATTTATCACGTCGAATTACGGAGAGGTTGGGAGGAGGGTACAAATTACCTCGTATATATTCGAATTGGATTTTTAGTATTCTGTCTTCTATTTCATGTAACATATTATGTTGTGTTTTTTATTTCATATAATATATATGCTCATGTGTATAAAGATTACGTTATTTATTTTATTTAAGAATTTTTTTATATAAATAACATGTATATATCAAATAAAAATATAGTTTTAAATTAAAAAAAATTCAATTCGGATATTTGATGGGCCAAAAAGCTCCTAAAGAATCTCCACATTCTTGTTGAAACCTAATAAGGTTAAAGCACCCCAATGTCAAAGATAAACATAAATTGTATTTTTAGAAGCAATATACAAAATAAGCAGTTAACTTAATTTTTTTTCCAAACATCCCATAGAGTTATCTTGATAATGAATTTTGTTATTTTTATCAAATAAAGAATAAAGGACTTTGCTGATATCCAAACTTCACTATAAATGTTATAAGTAGGTAATTTAACAATATTTGACAATTTTCTCCGATATTCTTAACGTGTGAATCTGTATATTTTACATGCACCATCAATCATTTCGATTTAATGATTAAAGTTGAACATTATCACACACATGATGCGGGTTCAAAATTTTACCATGGGGCCAAATGTACATCCTGATTTATGTGTTGATTCCCATATAGTTTAGAAAATTACATCTAGTAAGGTATTGGGTACACAACAGTTTGTGTATCTTCTCTGCAAGTTGGGTGTTCGCAATCTTCATGCACCAATTTGAGGAGGGGAACTAAAATATCTCAAGATCTGTAAATATTTATCTACTGTGTACAATATATATTTTCTATGTTTAGGAGATATAACAATATTCTCTATGATTAGGAGATTTATTTTCTATGTATATAGGAGCTTTGTTGGTAGTTTGAGATGTATATATTCACTTGGCTTTTCTTTGGCTTAGAGAGATAACAGAACAATTTTGGCTTCCCAAAAGCTCAATGAGGGATAATTACACTGTCATTTTCTAAGATTTGGTGTAACTACAGGTAGATTTTCTATCGTTTAGAATTATATTTAGTACTCCTAAGAGTTACTTTTATCTGACAAATAGTTCATCTTTTTATTCAAAATTCACTGAATTTTATTGATGTTAACAAAAATAATTGAATGAAAGTTGATATTTTACCTTTATTTGACTTATTTCTGACTTATTGCAGGTCAAATAATTTTTTTTCGACTAAATTATCATTATAACAGTGAAAACACACATTCCCACCTGCTGTAATGCATGAAGATGTATGAGTGTAATTTGTTCATAAAAAAGATTTATTTGACCTACAACAAATCAACAATAAGTCAATCGGGTATAAATATGAATTTTTTGCGATTTGTTTCTAATATCAGCTAATTTGGTGAATTTTATCTAATGGAGGAATTTATTTGTTAGAGGAAAGCAAACCCCAGAAGTGCTAGATGTCATTTTCTAATCAATCTGAAGTTTACTTGTAATTACATCAAACCTGAGGGAGTGAGAGTGTAATTATCCCCAACAATAATGTGTAATTAATTATGGATTAAAATTTTGTTTCTAACATATGTTTTGACTTAATAAATATTAGAAAATTTTTGAAAGCATTGCTGAAAAATTGGAAATTTGAAGAAACTTACATAATAGTCATAAAATAAAATTTAAATATACTACCTTTCTCTTTTTAATTCAATCATATCTACTTTAATTCTTTATCATTTATGCCAACTAAAATAATTTATTTTATATAGTATAATTATATATTTGGAGTTATTATTTGATGGAGTTGCTATTATTAAAGCTAAATAATAATATAGTATTTATTTTTTTAACTATGTGTCATAAAAGTTTTTATTATGTTGATATATATGCATATAAACATTACTAATTTAGTGTGATATTAAATTAAATAGTTGAGTGGCACAAGAATTTATATATTTGTAGATCAAAGTATGAAGTAAATATTTCGCTAAAAGATTAGAAAAATAAAAGAATTTCTTAGGAAACTCAAAGATTTTGTACGAAAATTAAGAAAAATAGACATAATGTTTGGTTTTATTTTTAACTTATTTTGGGGTGTTTTGTGAAGATAGAGAGAGAAAAACAAAGATAAATAAAAATAAGTTAGAGATAGAGTGTATGTTTGGATTTGTTTTTGGAGATAATATAAGATAAGTATGGTATGTTTGATGTTGGGTAGTGGGAAGACAAAAAGTACTGTTCATTGTCAAATCATGTCTCTTTTATATATATTTATATGTATGTATGTGTAAAAATATATATAAGTTATTTAGTTGTGAGTGATTAAAATAAATATTATTTTTTAATTACTTATATTTTTTGGACAACAAGTAATTAAAACTGTTTCAAAATAATCAAAAATATATTTAAAACTTACAAAACCAAACAAGACAAACATACACTATATTTTGGCCCATCTTTTGAAATGGGCCAAAATCAAAACCAAACATACCGTATGGATATAAACTTCATACCGTATGGATATAAAACCAAACATACCGTATGGATATAAACCATCTTTTTTCAGTTTCATGAAATTAAAAATGAAAACTTTTCCATACTTTCGATGGAAACGTATGGATATGTTAAACCATTTGGGCACCTTTATTTGGGCTGATTGACCTGTTATTCGACTCTATTATGGCATATATTATGTTTTTACTTACTTTAAAATCGATCCCTAAACTAAATTATTGGGTAAAATACAATGGGATTCTCTAAGATTTATTATAATTACAAATATCCTCTCGTTGTTCGTAAAATTACAGATATTCTTCTTAAAATTAATGGCCATCTAACAAATACCCCTCGTGATAATCCATTGTATGTATACATAATAATTAATTAAAAAATATGTAATTTTATAAATAATAATAAAGTATTCAGAATTATATTCAGCTCCCTTTTGTAATTTATCCTAAATTTTTCCTTCTTTCCCCGTTTGTCTCCAACTCACTCCAAAAAGTTGGTACTTAGAGCTCGTTTGGTTGTGTTTTCAATTAGATTATTTTCACTTTTCACTATTTGGGTAGTTGGAATTTTGTTAGGTCAAGCCATTTTCATTGAGAATGCATTCCTATTTTAATCTTGAATTTTTTGAAATTATAGGTCACATGGGTTGGTCATATTTGTCTTATCTTGTCAGCATGTCTTTTCTTGTTTCAAATCAAATAAAATTGCTTTCTCTCCTAATTATTTTGGTCAACCCTCATAATTAATTTCTGACACATCAAAAATACATATACATATATTCTTAATTCTCACACCTATATATCTATATTTGGAAATAACTAATCCAAACATATTCTCAATTTTCACACAAAAATCAATTAAATATTTTTACACAAATACAATTGTTAGAAACTGAAAATTTTGCCAGTTTGCCGTATCTACACACGTATAGACTGAGGAATTGACGAGTCATGAGAGAGACTATTAATGCCTCTTAACTGCTTTAGGACACATGTCTACACATGCTTTCTGACTTTTATATATTTCTTTAAAATACATTCATATTGTTAAATCAGTCAATACTATTAATATTTACATTCGTATAATTTGAACTTACGATGTTTTGATTTGTGAGACTTCAGTAGACTCTATGTTCTTAAGTATTATTAACTGCTACTCAAAATAATTTAAGATTAGCTGACTTTCATACAGTAAGATTGTTAATTATATATGGGGATAAATTATATCGACACTTTCTTGAAGTTAAATATAAATATATAACCAATTTTTTATTTTTTGTAAAATTATGAATACATCCCTTAATGATAATGCACTTTAAGGGGGTGTTTTTGTAAACTTTTGTCATTATCAGGAGGTGTACTTATAATCACAACTATAAATTTAAGGGGTATAATTATAATTTTACAAAAATATGAAATATTTGTGTATTTAAATCTTGAATGAGTATCAATGTGAATTAAGTCAATGGGGCCGAATGCACAACCTACTTCCATTCAATTCCGTTTTTGTCCCTTATTATTAGTTTATTCCCCCATTAATGCCCCATAAGGATTAAAACAACTAGGAAGTATTAGAGTACAACAACATTAAATTAAACATAACTTCAAATTTTAACAAAGAAATCGTGTTTCTATATTGCTTTATTTACATTATTGTTTGATTTATCACCATTCACATAAACTTGTGAAAGAGAATATTATTTTGCTTTAATGTTTAACTTAATGCCGGGTACGACTCATTTTGGATCCACCCCTGATGAGGCGAGTTCAGTTCAAACAATTGAAGGTGGATTCTAATGCTCGGGTCTGGAGCAGGTCTCTAATCCTTAAGGACTCACCCCGATATCATATATATATATACTAGTTATAGTAGCATGTCACTTCTATGTGCATATAATAAATAATCTTTACGCTTTAAAATATATTACAAATAAAAGTAAAATATATAAACCAATACATTACATTAATAAAAAGAAAAAAATAAATAAATAATAATTTATCAATTAAAGTAAATTTTAAAAAGTTGAATAAGTTGGTTATTTTATCATGAAGGGCATTTTTTACTTTACAAAAAAATAGTGTAGTTGTGTCATTAACTGCCGTTTGTGAATATGGAGGGACTTTTCTTTTTATATTAGTATAGATATATTATATTTATTTTTTTTATTTTTCTTCACTTATAAATTTGTCTTCTCTTCTCCAAATTAGAATATCCCTAAAGTTTAAACATTAACAAAATATTATATCATTTTCTTTATTTATTATTAGGTACTTGTTCAACAGTTGTTGAATTAAAAAATTATCCCACAGTACTTGACGATGAGGAAGATGAAGAAGTTGTTACTAATGTTTATAGTTATGAATTATTTGGGTTGTTTTTGTTAAGAATAATTTCATTTGTACTTTTGAATTTATTTTTTGGATTTGAATATTTGACAAATAATTTTTTTATTTGTAATTGATATATTGAATTTTTTTTCTTTTTCTTTATATGTGTAGAACAAATAAAATAAAATAATCATGTTTACAGAGTTAGACCCACCCACAAGTTTTGTACCGAGTCAAATGCGTGTCAAAGTTAATTGGATATGCAATACACTCAGGGGTTGGGATTTTACCTTGTGAGGACTCTTGACTTATTAGGGTTCACTTTAATGATCTATTTCGAATGTTGGTTGAATTTGATTAATTTGCATAGAAGGACGTGGAAACTCTCCTATTTTGTACATAACTTGACTCCATGAGGGTATTTTTATCTTTGCGAATATTTTATCCACATTAAATATATTTGATATAGGGCTCTACATAATATTATTTATTATCGTCAAAATTATTGTCAAAACCATACATGTTATCACAAATGATTTGCTGTTTGTTATAGGTTTAGTTATGCAAACATCACAGATACAGTGCTTCAATTGAAATAGGTTATACCTTCCACGAAGTAGGTAATTGACTTGAACATGAACTAGCCTGTGGTAACTCGTGACCTGATTACGAAAAATTATTATGGTCCCACTTTATATATATACGTGGATTTGTGGTGATGCGTTCATTTGAATAGTAATTGTTAGTCAAATTGAATATTTCGTTCTGATTAGGAGATTTATGTGATCACACTTATGGATGCTATAACCTACACTGCTCAATCCTTCCCTCTCACAATAAAAACACACACACACAAACACACACAACATTAAGCTAACGGCTGCAGACCCGACTGCAAAACTGTCTGTAAGCCAAGAAAGCGACCTGATATAATCATTCCGAGATTACGAAGAAATGGAGTAAGGCTTTACTCTTCGTAGTAGAGTGAATGGACTTATAGTTTAGAGTTATGAGCCAATAAATTAGTTGTTTAAGTTTCGAGTTAGATGTCAGAGTTATAGAGCTATTGATCTCCTTTTTCCTCTTCTTTTTCTACTTCATAATAGTCCTTTCAAGAGTTCGTTTACTTGTGTATAGTACTATACTATGCTTGAGGGTCTCAAAACGATTCAGAATTAAGTCACTACAATAATTGCAAAACCAAATTTTCTATTATAAATTATATTGTAATATTTATTTTATTTAATATATACATGTTACATATATAAAATTTTATTCCTTAAATAAAGTAAATAACGTAATTTTTATATACATAATATATATATATTATATAAAATAAAAGTCGCGATATAATTTAGAATAAAAAATCCAAATAAATTGAAGTATACTAATTCTTTTGACCCCAATGTAAGAATATCAATAGATACAAAATTCTCTTGAACAAATCTATATAGATTCTATTTTGCCACATAAGCTTTTTACAAAAGGGTCCAAAAGATACACCAAAAAATGAGTTTTGATAAATTATCCTTTATTTTATTTCAATATAGGTAAGTGCATAACAATTTGTCTTTATCAGAAGATTTATGATTTTGTTTAAAAAAATAATTTGTTCCTTTAGTTGAAATGAGAAGAAAAAAGAAATAAGAGGAGGAGGGAGAGAAAGAATAATAGTTTTTCTTTAAATTTTTTGGTATCATTAGAAGATAAGAAAGTCTCAAATACATGTACTTGTTTGGAACAAGAAAATAGATTCAGAAGAAAAGATTATCTTTTGTAATTTTACTAAATAATCATTCCCTTTATTTTATATTTGAAAATAAATAAATAAATATTATATTATCATAATTTTAGTATATAAAAAATTTAAAAACCTTATTAATAAAAATATTTATCAAAGAAGAAGAAGAGTATTTTTTTATCAATAAAAATATTTATCGTTGATTTCGATGTAATAATGTTTCAGTGATTTTGTTATCTTTTCTCTGGCGATTATATACTGTATTATCAGCGAAAATGAGAAAAGAATTGGAGGAAAATTATATATATGGGTAATAAAGTAGATAAAAATATATTATTTTAGTTTTTTTGGCTTTATACTTTCACTTTTCTGCTCAATTTTGAACTGATATAAAATTAGATTATAGAGGGATTTCATATATATCGCTATCTATCTTCATCCAAGAATTACATAATTTCATCAAATTTCAGGGATATTTATAGGTTTTCAAATAATGAGGAATATTTATAATTATGACAAACCTCAGAAAATATTATTGTAATTTACCCTATTTATTAATAATTTTTATTATTGATTCTTATAGAAAAACTTATATAAAGATTAATAAATCTATTATCAAAATTTATATCTATTAATAAATTTTTAGTTCACATTTTTTTTGTGGGTAAATTACAACGTTTCCCCTGAGATTTGTTATAATCAAACCCTCATGAAATTAACTTCCATTTAACAACTACTCTCTCGTGACAACCCAGTGTAGGAGGTATTTATTAGGAGGCATTCGTAATTGTTCGAATAAGAAGAAGTACTTATAATTATGACAAATTTCAGAAAAAATCCTCTATAATTTATCATTTTTTTAGAGAAATATAGTTTATTTATACTATATATCAAGGGAGAGTAGATTTCTGATATCTTTCTTATTTTTGGTCTTATTTTTTAATATTTGATTTATTTATTTTATTCATTCATCTAACTTTTCATTCCCCTATTACCTTTTTTGATAGTTATTATAATTTTTTTTTAATTTTTATGCATTTTTGTTGGTCATATTTTTTAATAAATTTATATATTTAATTTTATTTTAAATAATATGACAGAATTATGTATGCACAAAAAATACGAAACAAAATTTATGTATTATTTTAAGAGGAGAACAGGTATTTGTTCCCCCCGGAAAGTCACGTAACTTTTCAAGGAAAATCACATACAAGTCGGGGGCTGAACTCCCAGGAATTTGCCACAAGAAAACATCACAGTCGCAAACTCAAATCTAATCTTCACACTAACCAAGGGACTCTGATTACGTGCAGTAAGGTCTCCCAATTCTGATAGATGCACCTGATTATCACCAAAATCCCAATAAAGGAAAATATTTATTTATTTATAAATATAAATATATTAGAACGAAAAATAAATAATAAAAATGGGATAGTCCTCAACTTCTCAAAGACTCAAACCCTTCTCTCTCATAAAAACCATAATCATCACTCTCTCGCTCCCTCCTCCTCCGGAAACCCCTTTTTTCTGTTGGTTCCGGTTACTCTCTTACATTTTCGTACAGTTTGCTACACCTGTAAGCTATTGGAATTGCTGGAAAATTTTAGGGTATAGTGTGCTTGGGGATTGTGATTTTGTCAGTTGATTGTGTTGTCTGATTGATTGTTCAATTCGAGTGGAATAGAGTGATTACTTGCTGTGTTTTTCGACCGCGAACTGGACTGGGTGGCGTCGTTTCGCTTCTCAAGTTCATCAGGTTAGCTTTAGACTTTAGAGATTATTTTGTTCAAATACGTGTATATATTGAGGTGAGTGACGAGAGCTGTATTTTGTTTATGATGATGGGAATTGGAGTTTATGCGGTGAAGGATTTTTTTTTTTAATTTTTCTTTTTTTGCTGTTGTTGATTTCTATGTGATGAGTTTTGTTATTGCGATTCAAGTGCTCTGTTGCTTTGATATCCGTCGAACTTGAAAAGAAAAGAGAAAGAGTTTGTTTATTATTTGTTGCTTCTGAGTTCCTCCTTCTTTCTCGGGACAAAAGTTTTAAATGTTGTGTACGATTTTAAGTAATTTAAGTAGTGAAGTTCCTGTGGTTGCTGGATTTTAATCATAATGCTCTTGATTTGCTGAAATCATGTACTCTTCGACTGATATGTTGAACACACGTGTACAGAGACAAAACATTGACTTTTACACCTTGCTTGCGTCTCGCCTTGACGTAAAGGGCCTAAATATCTTTTAGCAATGATTATGTTGCCGATGTTATGTTAGAATTGAGTATTTAATTACTCTTGATTCTTTATCCTGGAAATTCCCTAACGGTGTCGAAAGCATTTGCTTTGCTTGGTGGGCTGATTCTTGTACATCTTGTAAGCTCAGTTCTCTACATAATGAATCCAAAATCAATATAGTGGATCAATTTCTGATTAAGAATCATAAACATGGAAGCCCTGATGTTTATGGACAAAAAGTTGATGGGAATGACTAGAAACTTTGTAAATACATGGCTCTCGTGATCCTTGAACTTTGGTAATATCTTTCCTAGAAGGTTTGGTACTAGAAAATAGGCATAGCTTGAAGTAGGTGGGATTATGAAAATATGAAATAGTTGGCCTCTATGACATTATGTGGATTTTGAATTTTAATTAAGGCTCATCCTCGGAAAAGGTATCTTTAAAGCACTGGGAAGCGCAAGCATCCGATATTTTGATGAGTTTACCGGCACATGACTGTGAGCACTGCTTGATTGAGAGAAACTTCCAGCTACCCTTAGATAGTTCCTTACTGGGTGCTTGTCTGCCGTGGTCTGTAATACCCAGTTGACATATTAAATGAGACATATTTTTGCAAGCAACACATGTGAAATACGAGACCAGTGCGAATTATGCGAAGGTGTTATCATGAATGTAAATAACATGCGAGTTTCCCCATTCGTAGTGCAAGGACTAGTATTTAGTTTTGCTCTAGTAAATGTGAGAAGAGGCAAATGCTTGGTGTTTCCCATTGAATTTGGATTTGCTGGCAGAGAATCATAGGGGATGAATGACATTCTAACTTTCACATCTATAATGGTTAAATCGGTTTCGGTTTGTGGAGCGTGAAGGTTCTCCTCCCAATTTTGAATTATTGTCATTATGATGTACGTTTGTGATTGCTATATTTGGATACATGATGACCTTTGCTATAGAAAGCTCTGCAGATGGCCCCAGAATATATTGCCGTTTGTCATTATGATGTACGTTTTGTGCTGGTAGGTGCACCAGATTTTTGATTCATAGTTTCGTACTTATGGCATTTAGGTGGAGACATTCTACTATGTGCCAGTTCTTGCTAATCGTACTTATTAGAAGAACATAAATTTAAAACAGTTGATTTTGAGTATAAAGATTTGGAAGAATATAAGCATAAATAGTTCCATTTGGGTTTATTTTGAAAATTTGTCTGGGATTCGAGTTTGATTACCTGAGCTCATTTTGATGGATTCAACACTGAGCTTGTGAAAGGTTGAAAGGGACATCTCTGTAATTTGACATCAAGAGGCTAACCGACCTCTACCCTAGAGGGGAGGCAGGTAATGACCTCCAGGGCCAAATGTTGGTTAACATGTCATGCTATAGGATAAGATGTTTCTGGAGTATCTCTATTTCTTTTATTACGGTGTATGACCACTCCTTGTGATATAATTAAATGCCTTTAAGTTGATTGGTCTTTTTTAATGTTTGAGACACATAAACTATTTAGTATTTTGTGCATAATAGCTTAGTATTCTTCTTGTACATTCAGTTTTAGAACTTTTACGTTGCTCACAAGCATATTCATGTATCTACTCCTTAATATCTGAAAGAATAAGTTAATCATATTCCTTTACAACCCAGATGCAGAGCTCATGTCTGTGATGCTGGTTTGTGAAGGAATAATATACCAAATCACTAGATCAGAAGCCTGCATCAGCAGCTTAGGTTGAAGAGAACTGTTGTGCTATTTCTGTCCACTGGAAGGTGAGAGTTAGGTTCATTGGAAAAGATCATGGAAATTAACAAGGAACAGGAAGTGGCCAAAAAGATCAGAAGAATTGTATGCTGTGCCTGTTCTGTTGATGTTCTGATAATCACTTAATCATTTTGTGAGATATTTTCTCTGTATATACAAAGTATCGATGTATGTGCTTGGCCTACACTACTTTGTGTATCTCTTAATTTATTACTCGCACCATGTATCAAATCCATTTATTTTAAAACACGATAAACAATTGTATGGTGCACTAGATGCTCTCGTTGCTCTGAAATCAATATTTTGCCTCTGGTCACTTATGAGGCTTTTTCCTGAATATAGAGCCGAGAGCAGCACTGGAACTTGGTCTTCTAACTGTTTGCTCTGTCCGAACATGTTTAGGTAACTCCAGGCAGTTGGCATTTAGCTTTAGTATTATGGATGGTATAATTGGGATTTTCACACAGCTTTGTCTTTATGTCTGCCTAAGTATACCTCGAACAACAGTTCCTTAATTCATTATCTTTGAAGAAACATGAATTGTTATAGGATAGAATCTAGAAGGAAGAGAAATATAAACATGCATATACGTAATCATTATGATGGTCGGATTAGGTACGGGCTGTCCTAGCTTCAGGTGGTTTGGGAATTAATAGCCATGGTTAGCGGGCTTTGCTTTAGGGTTAGCCATATTATAAGTAGTACCATCTGATGTCCAGACCATAATAAATATCAGCATCCTTCTTCTGTTACGGAGCATAGTTGGGGAAGTATACAAGAGTGGTTCAAATTCTTATTTTTTGTTTAGCGCCCTAGGTATATGTAGAAATAAAGAAGGATGTATTGCATACTTGGTATAAGTGTAGAATTTAAATGTTATTTTGACACAAATTAGAAGAGGATTCTGATTTTATTTCCTGCATGGTAGTGTCTGTTTATATAATTTATATCTCTAATATTCATGCTTCTGTTGAATACTCCAGGCACTAAATATGAAATAATCATTATCTCAAGAAGGCAGCGTCCTTAGCCACTGAAATTTGTTGTCCACTGGAGGTTGCCTCCAAAGATGCCTTCTCTTCAGCTTCTGCAGTTGACTGAACGTGGTCGAGGACTTTTGGCCTCAAGAAGGTGAATCATCCTCACCATTTCTTCTTACTATGAATATCTTCCCCTGGCATTTTTTTGTATCTTGTAAATCCCCCAACCACAGACACATACACATAATCGTTCTTTGATTATCAGTCATATATTACATGAGGAAACTGGATGATATTTCTCAACCTCAAAGTCTTGATCATCTTATTCCTGTGTCTATAGTATTCAAAAACTGATGGTTGCATATCAATTTTTAAGGATGATAACAAGTACGCAGTGAATGTTCTCTGCGAAGAGTTCCATGAGTCTAACATTTCTCAATGAGAAATTAAAAACACATTTTGATTGTTTTACTACTTTTTTCGGTGTACTTTTAACAATAGCATATCTCTGAGGGTACAACCAGAAGCCTTTCATTGTCCGTCTGCCAAGACCATAAGGAAATAAAATACACTAAATGTTTCAAAAGAATGACAAAGATAGACACTGTGGAAAACGATGAATAAACAAGGCTATGCTGCTATATACAGTCGCGTGATGAACTTGTCTAATAGAAGAGGCATGTCTAAGTATATGTAACAGTGAGTTTTACTTTCTTCCCATTCTTACTTGCTTTTTCCTTTCCCTTAGAGTTTGGGTTTTACACTTCTGGGGTTTTTTGGCCTCAGTTGTTTCCTTCTTGTCATTGGCTATCGTTATGCACTTAGACCTTGATTATTATGATTTACAATCTTACTTTTATTTTTAAAAAATTTCTTGCAGGAAAGCTCTAATTCTTGCCACTAGTATTGCTGTTGTTGGTGGAACTGCTACTGCTGCATATATTCAGTCACGAAATATCAATAGAAGGCGCAATTCTTTTGGCCATTCTAATGGAGTCCAGGACAACAAAGATGAACCAGACCAGTTAATTGGAAATGATAAGAATGTAAAGAAGAGTAGGCAAAAAAGAGGAAATTTGAGGTCTCTCCAGGTTTTGGCTGCTATTTTGTTATCTCGGATGGGGAGGATGGGTGCAATGGATATTTTATCTTTGGTGGCTATAGCGGTAAAGTATTCCATTCAAGAACGGCTGTTTGATATATAGGGTTTAGTATCTGGTTATCATCTTCTCCATAGCCAATGCTTCTATGGTTACTGGTCAAAGTGTCAAACTTTTCTTTGTTTTAGTTCTTTTTAATAACTGGATATTTCTTTTTGCTCTCTGGATTTAATATCACTCAATTTTCTTTTGATACTTTTGAACGTCATTGATTGAATAAGCCTTTTTGTTTGTGGGGATTGCTCTTTGACCTTTCCTTAAACTGTGCTTGTGCATGTAACATCCTAAACAACTCAACTTCTGTGGTTTGTATGCTGAAGCAGCAGTATATTTGATTTAGTGCTTCCTCCCTGCCATTGCAGGTATCTCGAACTGCTGTAAGCAACAGATTAGCTAAAGTCCAGGGTTTCCTTTTTCGTGCCGCTTTCCTCCGTCGTGTACCAGCATTTCTTCGTCTTATCATTGAAAATATTTTGCTGTGTTTTCTCCTATCAACATTGAATTCCACCTCTAAGTATGTAACAGGGGCCTTGAGTTTACGGTTCCGAAAAATTTTGACGAAGCTTACACATGCGCAATATTTTCAGGTAATTGTTGATACTGCTGATGCTGACACGATAGATGGATAATGTCTTTGGTTTTACTTGTTGCTTATATTACATTAACATTGGTTTATGTTATTTCACAAGCGAACAAATCTAGACAATAACAAGCATTGGAAAGTTATTTTGCTTATGTAAATGTTATTCAACAACAAGAATTTGGTTATTCTGTTAGTTTGAGGTGATCGTGCAGTTGTGCCGTACCTTTGTCAATTGAACATGGTATTTGGTATGGGGATTGTTAGATCATCAGACGTGGATTGCCAAAGGTCATGAGTTGAAGATTCATTTAGAAAGTCTCTTTGGCTTAAGATGCGGTACTGGATCACAAAGCAAGATAATATTGGAAATCCTCTGAAAATGTAAAATATTCAAAATCGAGATATGCATCTCCAGAAAAAGTCATGATAGAAAAGTTGAAAACATTAATATGGAAGAAGACATAAAAATGTCATTTGTGAAAATTTCTGCAAGACTGCCTGCTCTGGAAATTGATTAGATAATAGAGCTTCTTTCTGAAGTTTGGATGTACACAAAGATTTTGTCGGAGGTTGTACTGTATTCATTTACATGCTTGCTCTGTTTTGCATTTAATGTTATTGTGGTTTTCTTTTGTGAAATAAATGCTTGAAGTGTACTTGTGAAACTTCTTTATGACTTATGAGCTAGATTAATGTTATGACTATCTAACAATGGTTGAGATCTTTTGGAAATTATTAAAATCATGACAGTATAATTTGATCAAATGTCATTCATTTTAAAACCATCATGTTGTTGAATTAATTTATTTTCTATTTTTCAACTATCTCGATGTTAGGAAAAGCTTTTTAACTGAACTATCTATTATATTGGATACTCCAGTTATATCTACTATTACTCTTGAGCTAGCTGAAGTACCTAATTGTGGTGCTTCAACCACGTAACACATCAGTCACATTTTTCAGTGTTCTCATGCATACAATTTTCTACTCATAGAGGTCATATATATGAATTCACTAGTCAAATACACTAATGGCACAGGTAGGTAATTGTCTCTGCTCCTCAAGCTTTTTCATTCACTTTAATCATTTGATCACATTATACTTAGACATAATTAACATTTACTTGTTAAGTGAAAGCATAATGCATAAAGAGAGCGCAAATTTTTCCCATGCATCTGATCGAGTAAAACATCTCTCAAGCAATTGTGGTCTTGATACACAGGTCTATGTGAACTGCATAATGGAGGAACCTCTCTTTCAAGTTGTTAATTGTTAATATGTTCTATTATTTGCGTTCAGAATATGGTGTACTACAAGATGTCCCATGTTGATGGTCGGATAAGCAATCCCGAGCAGCGAATTGCCAGTGATATACCAAGGTTCTGTTCAGAATTGAGTGACCTTGTGCAAGAGGATCTAATTGCTCTCACTGATGGGCTGCTCTATACTTGGCGCCTATGTTCATATGCCAGCCCAAAATACATATTCTGGATCCTGGTAGCAGCTTTTGAACTTGCATCTATGCACTAGCTTGTCATTGATATACTAATCACTTTGTTGGTCTCGATTAATTATCATTATTGTATTAAGATATTTTTATCTTTCTGTATATGGTTAATTTAGGCATACGTGTTGGGGGCAGGGGCCACAATTAGAAATTTCTCACCAGCATTTGGGAAACTTATGTCCAAAGAACAGCAGCTGGAAGGGGAATATAGGCAATTGCATTCACGGTTAAGGACCCATGCGGAAAGCATAGCACTCTATGGTGGAGAAAATAGAGAGCAGTTTCACATTCAGAAGAAGTTTGAGACTCTTGTGCGGCATATGAAGCGTGTTATTCATGATCATTGGTGGTTTGGCATGATTCAGGACTTCTTACTTAAGTATCTTGGTGCTACTGTTGCCGTTATCCTGATTATTGAGCCCTTTTTCTCTGGAAATTTAAGACCTGATTCTTCTACCTTAGGACGTGCAGAGATGTTAAGCAATTTAAGATATCACACAAGTGTTATAATTTCATTGTTCCAATCCCTGGGAACTCTTTCTATAAGTTCAAGACGGCTGAATCGTCTCAGGTATTGCTTGTTCAACTGTTTGTAGAACACAATACACATATCTTTCTATTATGTTTCAATGTGAGAATTATTGTAGTTGTTGATTCCCCAAAGCTTCAGGTGCTTAATTCTGCCTTCTACTGAATAAACTCATGGGAAATCAACCTTTTCTTTTCCTCCTGCTTATGGTGCATGGAGTAGATTATCTTAATTACCCTGAATCCGGATTGCTACTCTGAACATTCACTTTGAGTTTTTGACCTTGTTCTTACTCGTAAATCTTCATATTGAACTTTTCTGTGGGAAGAGCCCCTGAGAATTAGTGGAAGCATCACATTCCTGTAAGGTTGGCTCCACCACATTTAGGCCGGGCTCTTCTATTCTTGCTTTTAGTGCACTGTTGTCTTATTTGACTAGTTTGATTTGTAGATATTTTCCAAATTGCCTTTTTAGATTACTAACTAAACAGGTATTAGTTCATGTAAGAGTGCTTATCTTGTATACACTGTTGTCTTATTTGACTGGTTTGATTTGTGGATATTTTCCAAATTGCCTTTTTAGAATACTAACTAAACAGGTTTTAATTTGCATAAGAGTGCTTATCTTGTATACATAAAGGAAGGGATCTTAAGTCCAAATCAGTCGTGTGCTCATATATTTCTGAGCAGGTGTTCTATATTTTGAAGTTCTGGAAACTTAGTTCTGGTCAGCGGTGTGTTCTTTTGTTTTCATTTTCTATTCCATAATAAGTATGTATGACAGGTGTTGACACAATTCAAAATTGATGACATCTCAATTTCTGATATTACTTGATGGTGGATCATATTGAGAAACATTTAAGGCCAGTTTCTGGCGGGGAAACTGTTCCATTTTATATACTCTATGCTAAAGATATTTGACACAAAATCATATGGAAATTCTGTAGTTACTTATAGTTCTTCTCAGTGTAGTCAATGGCCCCGAATGGGCATTTACCAACACCATGTGAATATTCATTGTTAGTACTTAATGTTATGTTTAGCTTTTTTTGGACAAAAAGAATTTATTAGCTTCAGGTATTATTTATCTATATTGATATTTAGGTAACTAGTGATTTTCTTCCATATGCTTGTGTAGATAATCCATTGTTTTGATTGCAGTGGCTATGCAGATCGTATCCATGAGCTCATGGGTATATCTAGAGAGCTTGCTGTAAGAGATGCAACTTCCCAACAGGCTGATGGGAGTAGGAACTATGTGAGCGAGGCAAATTACATTGAGTTTGATGGTGTCAAGGTAGCAAGGAATGCTGGTATTTCATTTATCTTATTCTTCTCTTCTTTCCCCTGATCCTTAAAGCACATTGGATCTTGCAGGTTGTTACCCCAACTGGTAATGTGTTGGTTGAGGATTTGACCCTAAAGGTGGAATCAGGTTCTAATCTTTTGATAACAGGTACTGTTTAATTCTAAGTCGCTTATTTGTGAAGTATAGTTATACAAGTATAGTTCAGTTTGTAAACGAAAGCAAAATATGTTTGGTAGATGATACAAACATGCACGTCTTTTCTTTCATGTGCTGGTTTCTGACCAGTGATATCTTTAGTACTCCTGAAATTCCTCACTGCAATTTTTGTATCTAACTGTGCTATGCTTGTGCATTTGACTGTACTTCCTGGCTTTAGGAGAGAGATATGCATAAATACTAGAAGTTTCACTGTAGTGTGTGCTAGTCTTTGAAGCCGTGAATTTTATTTCCTAAATCTGTTGATGTATTGGGTGCTGCTGGTTGGCACTTCTTGCTTTGATACCTTTTATCATCTATGAGTGTAATTGCTATTGTTTGTAATTAGCATCAGATAAGTAGATGTTGCACATTTTTCTGGAATAGTCTCATAGTTGAAATTATAACACCACTGATTGATCCATCTTAAGGTCCAAATGGAAGTGGAAAAAGCTCTCTCTTTCGGGTTTTGGGTGGGCTTTGGCCATTGGTGTCCGGTCATATAGTGAAACCTGGAATTGGTTCTGATCTAAACAACGAGATCTTTTATGTGCCCCAACGACCATATACAGCAGTTGGAACTCTACGTGACCAGTTAATCTATCCTCTCACAGCAGATCAGGAGGTCGAACCCCTTACTGAAAGTGAAATGGCTGAGCTGTTGAAAAATGTGAGATTCTTATTAACTGTCTGTTCAGTTATCTTTTACAATCGTGCAGTTTGATTGATTCTTCTTTTTTGGTATCTTAGGTGGATCTAGAGTATCTTCTGGAACGGTACCCATCTCAGAAGGAGGTGAACTGGGGTGATGAATTGTCACTAGGGGAGCAACAAAGGTTGGGAATGGCTCGTCTCTTTTACCATAAACCTAAATTTGCTATTCTGGACGAATGCACAAGTGCTGTAACAACTGATATGGAGGAACGTTTTTGTGCTAAAGTTCGAGCTATGGGAACCTCATGCATCACAATTTCCCATCGTCCTGCATTAGTTGCATTTCATGACATGGTCCTATCCTTGGATGGTGAAGGAGGCTGGACTGTTCATTATAAAAGGTAGGACCTTCAAATCAGCATCTGCTTCCAATTTCTCTGTTAAGAGGATTGGAAAACTCTTGCTTATTAACATTCTCATCAATTGTAGGGCGGACTCCCCAGCTCTCGCTGAATCTGAGTTTGTTAAGAAAAGGAGTTCTGAAACAGAGCGCCAAAGTGATGCCATGATGGTCCAACGTGCATTTGCTAATACGAAGAAGGTCCAATTCTCATGTTCTTCTAATTTCTGTTAAAATTGTTGTTTAGATGCATCCATGTTAATTGAACGAACTTGGGGATAATCGTTGTCAGGAACCAGCATTTTCAGCCTCTAGGTCACATTCCTCAAGGTTGATAGCCGCATCCCTTACTGGAGCAGATGACCAATCATCGCCTGTCTTTCCCCAGCTGCAAAGTGTTCCAAGGATATTACCTTTACGAGTAGCTTCCATGTTTAAGATACTAGTAAGTGTCATTACTATTGGAAGTCTTTCTTGTGCAGGGTCCAGGCCTTTTATCTTTGTTTGTGGGTAATCTCTGTTTTGTAAGCTTTGTTTAAAAATTCCGTGGACAAGACCAAAAAATTGCTATCTTTGAGCATATCCCTCAAACTACTTTCAGGCATCACTGTTGTATTTGATGCTTGTTTACTTGCTGTGGTAATCATAATTATTTTCTCAGAGCACATATGTTCGGGGCATTAGCTAGCATGCGGAGAGATGCATCACATTGCAAATAGTAGGATGTTGACTTAAACATGTGTTTGGATGCTCAAAAGTTAATACTGAATAATTGTTAACACCTCATGTGAGAAGACCAGATTCTAGTTTGTCAATGAAGGGAAGCCAAGATCATTCAGTCATTTGCATGACAACATTTGCTTCCTGAATCTTTTCCTTCCTTAGGGATTGCCCCTCTCCCTGTTCCAGTCCAAAGCAAATAAATATGTAAACAAATGTTGTAGGAAATAAAAGAAAGAAATACCAAAAGAGTAACAGAAGAGTTATTTGGTTCTTGCATGGCATGTAATCCAAATTTATGCAGTTACCTAAAATTGTTATCTGACTTTGGCCAGCCAATTGGTCGTTAGGGTTTCTCAACTTGGTTGTATTAACCAACTCCCTTATTGGACCACCATAGATTGTTTGTGCTCTCTTCTTTGAAATGTATTCCTTCAGTTGCATGGCTTCGTTGTCATAGTGACTGAATGCAGTGTCTTAGCGCAATCCTCCTTGTAGTTGGAAACAAGGGAAGATTTTTCTGAGGTTAGTGTTTCAATATATCCTTGACAGCTCTTGCTGACCTATTACTTGTTTTAGGTGCCTACAGTGCTTGATAAGCAGGGCGTCCAACTCCTTGCAGTTGCTGTACTGGTGTTATCCAGGACATGGGTATCTGATCGCATTGCTTCCCTGAATGGTATTTTCTATTATTATGTCGATATTGCCTTTTCTTCTTGTGCTGTCATTTGGGATCATGCGCATAGTATTTGTAATGATATTCTCAGGGACAACTGTAAAGTATGTTCTGGAGCAAAATAAAGCTGCTTTCATTAAGTTGATTGGCGTCAGTGTTCTCCAAAGTGCTGCATCCTCCTTTGTTGCACCATCTTTGAGGTATTTTTAGTATCTGCAGAAGATTTAGAAAGATAATTGTGTGCAAGATTGCATGGCTGCGCTCCAAAGCAATCATACTGTTATAGGACTTTTCTATGTCAGATTTTAAACCTCTTTGTGGTATAAATTTGACCAATCCAGGTTGTCTCTGCGGAATTGTACCTTTGGGATGTATTATTTGGGATGAGCTTTCTTGAATTAAGCACCAGACTCACTGCAAAAAAATACAACCCAATACTTCATTTTCTTATTGTTTTCTTTGTGCTGCTACTGTATGTGTCATGCTGCCTTATGTAACCTTCACTTTTATTGATAATATCATACCTGGGATAGAATGTTTCAAGTTATATGAAAAGAAGAAAATAAGGGATTGTAATATGCCATTTAGTATATTCTCAGAGGTTTTTCTAGAAGGGTCGGAGTGGGATAAAAAACCTGACATGCTTGAGGAATGCATATATTTCTTAATGTTATCTCTGACATTTTAAGCATACACACCCCAGGAATTGGTATTTGGTCATTCTTGGAAACTTCAACACAGTGATGTCTGATGACCAATACATGAACCTGAAATGTCTATTGGCATTCTTTTGCTTCATTTTTCTTTATTAGCTTCTAGAAAAGAGACTGGATAGAGTATGGGATTAATTGTTTCCTTATCTTGATCTTTCTTTCTCTTTACCTGCTTCCTCCTCCCAGTAGCACATGGAAGAGTTGATTGAGTCTTCTCAGTCTTTTCAGCATAGCATGTAGCATTTCTTGATTCCTGTATGTGGACTAATTTAAATGGAGGTATGTTTAGTAGTTGTGATTATATGCATTGGAATCTGTTAAGTTTGTCAATTTAAGTTTCACCACGAATATACACAATCCTCTGGGTGA
This sequence comes from Sesamum indicum, assembly GCF_026168435.1. Classification (NCBI taxonomy): domain Eukaryota; kingdom Viridiplantae; phylum Streptophyta; class Magnoliopsida; order Lamiales; family Pedaliaceae; genus Sesamum; species Sesamum indicum. The sequence goes on along the minus strand of NC_142669.1, from coordinate 18,466,379 downwards.
GTGCTTTTGAGGTTCATGTGATTAGATTTGTTAACATCACAACTGAGTTCTGAGCTACATAATTGGTAGCATCTAATTCTGTGACATTTATGAGTGGCTTTACTGAGCATAAGTAGGTATTGGATTCTGCGGACTGAAAACAGGATGGTGGGACTTGTGTTGTACAAACTTACCAGAGCCCAAATTTTAGTTAGCCAAGAGGGGAGAAGGTTTATTTTGGAAAATCCTTCTCAACCAACATGGATGCAACATCAATGTTGCTATAGAAGCAGAGCTGGAGATGTTTCGCCTTTTCAGTTTTGATTTTATTGCCAATTATCAGTTATTTTTGGTATCAATTTGTATGCAGCATTTGCAGTTGTGCTTGATGGCATTTTATATCATGTATAAGAAGAATATGAAACTTTCTCCTTTTTTCCCCGTCTGAGTTGGCTTCTCTCTGGAGCTTCAGATAATTCTTGAGTGTGTTGTCATATTTGATGCTGGAGCCTTTTAATTCATTTGAGTATCATTTGCTGATATTATGTCGGCCTACCTTGTATCCAGGAACCTGACAGCTTTGCTTGCACTTGGATGGAGAATTCGTCTTACCAAACACTTGCTTAAAAATTACTTACGAAAAAATGCATATTATAAGGTATTGAATTTCTTCATGAGTTTGAAAAACATTTTGATGCTACCCAATGATGAATTATATAGTATTTGAGGAGGGTGTATGATATTTGAACCATAACCAAGTTAGAGATGTTCAATCATAGTTCCAATTTGGCACAATTTGTACATCAGCTGCTCCAAGTTGTAGTTGCAGCTACTTCCATTCAGGCTAGCTGACACATTTTCCGGATGAAAATCACATTGATCTTTGGCGTTATCTACTATTGATAACCTCTTCAATGTTTCTCTATAAATATCAAAAGTGGGAAAATCAGAGTCTATGTCTAATACAGAAAGAAGTAAAGAATACAGATTATTGAAATTCTGATCTATTTTACGAGATTTAAGCCTGAAGAAGGTTTGTTAGACATAGAACCAATTGAAGCAGCTGTGTCTCGTCCCTTTCGCCTCAGGTCCAGCATCACTGATGAATGGGGTGTCTTATGATTTAAATTTTGAGCTACCAAGCTTGTTACTTGCCAAATGTAATAGAATATGCATATTGTAGGTTTTTCATATGTCCCGGGTAAGTGTTGATGCGGATCAGAGATTGACTCAAGACTTGGAGAAGTTAACTACCGATTTGTCTGGATTGGTCACTGGAATGGTAAAACCTACTGTTGATATTCTATGGTAAGTATGTACTAATTGCTTATATGGTTGATTATTACATATGTAATATATAAGGACATGCCTCTGGTTTTCAGGTTCACCTGGAGAATGAAGCTGTTAACTGGTCGAAGGGGAGTTGCAATTCTGTATGCGTACATGTTACTAGGCTTGGGTTTTCTACGGGTTGTTACTCCAGACTTTGGTGACCTGACAAGTCGTGAGCAGCAACTGGAGGGAACTTTTAGGTCATTTTGCATTTAGGTGTTTTTCACTTGCAAAGATGTACTTTCAGACACCAACCTTATTCAATACTTCGTTTATTAGGTACATGCATGAGAGATTGCGGGCGCATGCAGAATCTGTTGCTTTTTTTGGCGGTGGTGCTAGAGAGAAAGAGGTACTAGTCTTCGTATTTCTAATTCAAGAAAATCAGACTTCCTGTACCAGCTTTCCTTTTTGTTGGTTTCTCTGGAGAAAAAGACAAATTTACTTCTTTCATTGTATAATCTTGAATGAAACTCACTGATCTTATTTTGAGAGAAATGCCCTGCTTTAATCTAGATTTCATAGGAAGTCTCTGTCAGTGGGTTGACAGGATTTATTCAAATTGAGTAACAGAACATGATTTGTTTATTGTAAGTACCTTGGTTCTGATAGACGAGATAGATTTAATTGCTACTGATAGTCACCGTATTGTATTACTAATTTTTTGACACTTGTTGCTGTCTTCAGTTGCCTTGTCTTGCATTTCCAGTCTTCTTTTAATTAATCCACCTTCTACCTGCAGATGATTGAATCCAGGTTTAGAGCACTCTGTAATCATTCGATGTTGCTTCTTAAGAAGAAATGGCTCTTTGGTATAATAGACGATTTCATAACAAAGCAACTTCCCCATAATGTAACCTGGGGATTGAGCTTGTTGTATGCAATGGAGCACGAAGGTGACAGGGCCCTGACTTCAACTCAAGGTGAAGGAAGTTTCCTGACATTTCCATTATCTCATAGTTTGCATTAATGGATTGGAAGCCAAGAATTTCGAATTCATAATAACAAATCCATTGATTTTGTTTGGACATTCTTGTTACAGTGAATTTTGGGGACCTCGTGCATTTATCCATGTAATATGGAGTCTTTTGAATCCTTTAACCAAACGCTTTCTGTAATTCAAATCTTGCTAAATGCAGTCTATAAGTTTTGTTGTTCTCTTTTGTTTAAATTTTCAGTTTTGTACTAAATTATATTTCAGGTGAACTGGCTCATGCATTGCGGTACTTGGCATCTGTTGTATCTCAAAGCTTTTTGGCTTTTGGTGATATTCTTGAGCTACATAGAAAATTCCTTGAGCTTTCTGGTGGTATCAACAGAATTTTCGAACTTGAAGAGCTTCTCGATGCTGCTCAACATGGTGTGTATTGTCTTTTTCTGCTTCCTTTTGAACTGTTTTTTCATTTTAATATGATGAGTGGTTTGGTTTTTGATGTAGATATTTATAGGTTATCAATCTTGTGATGTATCAAAAGTATCTGCCTAATGGAGTATCCATTACTCCAAGAAATCTTGAGGGAGATTTGCTGTTTTCGTGTTGGCATGATGTGAAGTAATTTCTGTTTGATTAATAATTGGCTGTACTTCTACAAGATTTAACTATATCTCAAGAGGATGGACTTCACTTGTACAAGTTTTAGCTGTATCTTAAGAAGCTGGACTTGATTTGTACAAGATGTAGCTATAGATGTTATCTTTATTTCAAGCTGAACTCCGATTACTTTTGACAAGCATATGGCATAGTCATTATTGGTTAATTGGTGAATATCTGTGATCTTGTTCTAACTGGGTTGTAATAAGGATTAAGTTGACTCTGAAAATTAGTTTGCCTCTTCGCTTAACTCTGGGTATAATGCTACGGATGATCAACAGTAAATTTGAGCTTAGATTGACAGAGTTCAATCTATGTAGGATTTATCAGCTGTGTCACCACACTGATACAGTAGAGTAGTTAAACTATCAGAGCAAGAGGAGCTTGGCATTTTTACTTTCTCTGACTTCCTTGCTAACATTGATAAGTTTACTTTGTGATGTGTGGAAGCTAACCTAAAATGCAGAACAGAAATAACGAAAGTTGATTGATAATCTTGTTGCTCCAGATCTGGTGAGAATCCATGGCTTTAAAGAAGTGGAGTGCTTTACTTTTGACACATTTTTAGTTTATCTTTTCTGCACTTTGTGGAACTAAAACAAAATTTTTATAGTCCTGGGGTCAAAGGCATTTATATTTCCTAAAAAAGCCTTGTGGTAATGTGCATGTTGTGGAGAAAGATCAGGAGATGTACCACAGTTCTCTAAAGAGGGCTCTATGTTATTGTGGTTAGCTTTATGCTTGACAAATTGATAACTTATTGGATCTGAAGACTTATAGGAGACGCTGCGTTGTTGGGCTGAGTTATGCTTGTTTTTATACCAAATCACTGATTTAGGTGCTTCTGGACTTTTGCCCAGCTTCATAATAACTACCAAATAACCTGGCTTTATCTGTGGCTTTCAGTAAAGCTTGCTGGAATGTCTGTTCAGGCTGACAAGGTTGTATTTGTGCAGGACACCATGATGACTCTTCTTTACAATCTACTCAAACACAATCTCTCTCAGATGATATTATTTCTTTCTCCAATGTGGATATTATTACACCCACCCAGAAACTGTTGGCTAGACGGTTAACATGTGATATTGTTCAAGGGAAAAGCTTGCTTGTTACTGGTTAGTAGATTATCTTAATTGAATTTTTTTGCAACAGCAACTTGGTGGTTTCCATAGTTTTACTTGTTTTCCTTTTGACAATATTTCTATTTCAAGGTCCAAATGGAAGTGGGAAGAGTTCCATTTTCAGAGTACTTCGAGGCCTTTGGCCTGTGGTCAGTGGAAGACTCATTAGACCACACCATCAAATCGACTCTGGATCTGCATGTCATCTCTTTTATGTGCCTCAGCGACCATATACTTGCTTGGGAACCCTCAGAGACCAAATAATATATCCTCTGTCTTGTGATGAAGCAGAGAAAAGAGTGTTACATTTGATTGAAGAAGGTAAATGCACTTGCTGAAGCTATTGTTTCTAGTTTTCATACTAATGTCATAAAATCAGAGATTCACGTCAATGCCTTCAACTTGTATGGGTCATACATAGTCGCTTAAACAAAATGTACATTCTCCTGTTGATTTTGAACCTTCTATTCTGCATTTGAGAAGCTTGAGTGATGGGTTGTGGTGTTGATAGTCTACTCTATTCGCCAATCAAGCTGCCTGGATTAAGATATACGAGCACTGAAGTGAAATTGAATGATTAGTTGCCAAATCTGTTCTTTAGTGTTTCTTTTTCTCCCACATTCTGAGATAATTAAATTCATATGTTTTTCACAGATTACATATGGCATTATAGATCTTCTCTCTCTGTTGTCAATCCCTCCAATGAAAAAGAGACCCACTTGAGTTCATTATATAGATCCCTTAATGAAATATAAAATCATACTTCAATAAAAACAATAGAAAGTCTTTGTATGTTTGGATTTATCTTTGAATGAATTTTTTAGTGACTGTTCAGCTGTGTAAGGACAAGGTTGTACAATTTTTCTTATATTTCAGCTGTCTGACAATCGAGCAAATGATTGCATAAGCAAATCACAGGATATTTACCATGAAACTGATTTGGCACATTTTCTGAGTCAGGTCAAGAATCCATTAGTGCCAAAATCATTTTGGATGAACACCTGAAAACTATTCTGGAGAATGTTAAATTACTGTATTTGTTGGAAAGAGAAGGTGGATGGGATACTTGCCAGAACTGGGAAGACATTTTATCTCTAGGGGAACAACAGCGTTTAGGCATGGTGAGTTCACTTAAAAAAGTGGCACGTTTTTTGTGCTTGTTTGATAATGTATTTCCAGGAAGTATGCCGATCCTTGACATTATTATTTTCTGTTCTACCAGGCACGACTATTCTTTCACAAGCCCCAGTTTGGAATCCTTGATGAGTGCACCAAGTAAATGGATCCGTTTATCTTCTTTCCTCTTTTCCTTGGAGATAAATCAAATTGATTTCATGGCACTAATTGCCTCCTTTGGTGTTTGAAACACAGTGCTACAAGCGTTGATGTCGAAGAGCACCTTTACAGGATTGCAAGTGACTTAGGGATCACGGTTATGACATCCTCTCAGGTACATGTTTGATTGTCTTGCATTTCTTCTTGTCTGCATTTAACCATTCTTAGATCTTGCCGTTGTCTGCTTCTTTCATTCACTTCCTTACAAATTTATCCATAGGATATGAATATACTACTACTAGGAATATAATTGAAACTCCTAAAAATGTATGTATTTGCTTTGACAGCGTCCTGCTCTGATACCATTCCACTCAGTGGAGCTACGGTTAATCGACGGTGAGGGTAAATGGGAGCTCCGTACAATTGATCAGTGAGTTAAGATGCTACTTCATGTCCTTTTACTTGCAATTTGACGCCATAACCACTTAGATAATGATAGTGGGGGGAAGTATCTGCGTGAAGTGCCAACACCTCTCAAATGACTGAGGAGCCAAAATGGAGAATATACAATTATTGTTGTTAATCCAAATAAAGAAACAAAACTAGAGCACGAAATATATATATATATTTTTCTTTTCCCCATTTTGCGGTTCAGTTGGTGGATGGGGTAGGAACTGCAGAAATCCTAGAATACAGAAACAGTGTAAAAAGTCGCAGCTGTTCACCAATAATTTATCTGTCTTCTGTTGTAATATTTGATAATCGATTATTTCTATTAGGCTGCCTCAACTAATAAAGAGGCCTACTTCGCAGCTAAACCCTGTATAGTAATTTAAAACTTCTTATTTCCAATTGTACGTGCGTAATAGGCCTTGAATCTTTATTCCTCCATAGTTAATTACAACATATTTTTTTGTAATGAATTTCCCTTTTGTATCTTGCTTCTCGGGCATGCGCTGATGCTGATATCTCTTTTTTCTCTGAAATTGATGAAAGATGTGTATCCTAGATATGTTCATCCCATCTTGGTCGTCCACCTGCTTGAGCTTCAGGGTCTGTGTAAATTTATTATATTTGCGGTATCCAAAGCTGGATCTCATTTGGTGTAATGCGTATCTCATGGAGATTTTCTTGCATTTGTTTTTGTTTGATGAACTGAGACAACTATTTGGACAGTAGCATTTCATATGCTACTTGTACACCACTGCTTGTTAGCTGTTACCCGAGTTAGTGAGGGTCAGTCTTACATCATATGTTAATCTGCTACCTTTGTCTTATGATTGGTTCGGCTAATAGGTAGTTAGACCTATATATGTTCTATTGTTTTCTTCACTCGTTGTTTCAAGTTGCAACTTTAATGGGAAATTGGTCTTTTACTCCATTTCTTTCAGTTCTGTTGTTCGGACAGGAAAAAGTTGTTGCAATTTAAGATGGTGTCTGGTGAAGCTTATTTGAAACATTTTATAAATATTGTACTTCTTATAAGATGTTTTAAGAGCTTAAAAAGGTTTAATCTAATTTTTTTTATAAATATCGTACATCTTATAAGATGTTTTAAGAGTTTAAAAAGGTTTAATCTAATTTTAACGGTAAGTTCTTGAAATATTTGAGTGAATAAGGTCTAAGATGTTAGAGTGTGGCATGATGAATTTTTCATACTATAATAATGAAAGAAAAAACCATTAACTACTAGAATTTAAAATTATATAAATAAATAATTTTGCTTTTGGGGGGGAAAATATACATCAATTATATGAAGGATAAAAGTAGAAAACTAATAAAATTTTAAGTGTGTTTTGTTTATTGAATATTAAGATTTAAGAGTTTATAAGATGTTTTGAGAAAAAGTTGGGTGGTGTTAACTTTTTTTTAAAGAGTATAACTTGAAAAAGCATCTTATTTTAGGATTTTATAAGCTTTAATAAAAATTTCACCAAACGATTTTCATGGACCTGTGAGCTTACAAATATGTTAAAAGATGTTTTAAAGAAATTATAAGTTTACTGAAACACCTTCTAATTACACATCAATGAATTTAAGCTGATGGAAGTTCTCAAAAAGAGTGAATTGTTTGAATTGTCATTGAATTGATGAGTTTTATCATCATAACTTCACTAAAATTTCTCTCGGCTCTATAGTTACAACGACCTTCTAAAAAATTTACCAAATCTCATAGGAGGTTATTGTAATTTATCCGTGTAAGCATAAAAAAGATGTGAATTATGTGTTATGTTGGTAGTGAAAAACTATATTATACCACAAGTAAATAATTCACATTCTTTTATAATCTCATTACTTGTATTTAAGAAAAAGCATGAAGAGCAGGGATTTGGAGGCAAACAGTATTTAGCTCAACTCTTGTGAAAAGGGTCACTAAGACATGGAACCTTTGATGCACTCCAAGAGTTTATAGTATTAAATTGAAGAGAATCTGTCAACAAAAGCATACAAGGATTCACTTCATCTCCTCTCCACTCATAAAGCTATCATACTATTTAATATTATTAGATTGTGTTTAGATCTAAATCCATTTTAGCCAGTGATTAGTATTCCAAATCTCCCAATTAGTGGATAAGTACTTGGACTGGTGAAGCTTCCTCCATTATGCAAAACCACCTTCCCCTCCACTTCTCAATTTTAAGTGCAACTATAAATATCCAACCATCTATTACTTTCCTTCATCAAATCTCTCTCTCTCTCTCTTACACACACAACACACAACATACGACACTTAATTCTCCTTAGATGGATCATTGTTCTCTCAGCTTTGAGCTAAGAATAATAAGGGCTAGAAACATCAACCTCAAGAAGTCATCAGGAGACTTATTTGTTAGATTCTATCTGTCAGCAGGAGGCAATAAGAGAGTAAGATTAGACAGCCAACACACCTCATCAAAATCAGACTCCATCACCTGGGATCAAACCTTTTCCTTGGACTGCTCAGGCACTCAAGACTCCATCAAATGTCTCAAACAAGGCACCATTCTCTTTGAGCTCCGCCTCAGAAGATCCACACCCTTCATAAACGGCTCAAAACTAGTGGCTAGAGCTGAGATCCCATGGAACGACATCATTGGCTCGACAAATTTGGAGATAAACAAATGGGTCGTCATGATCCCAGAAAAGGGATGCACGTACAATGATGTTAAGCCGCCAGCAGTGCAGATAGCAGTGAGGGTTCAAGAATTTGGAGAGGTGGTAGAAAGAAAGAAGAGTAGTGTAAGAAGGTGGGATGAGTGTGGTTGCATGGATGGTGGGTGCAAGTGCAACTCTTGTGTTGATTATGAGTTTTTTGCTATTGGAGCTGTTTTAGAAGCCTTTTAGATTCTTTTCTTTTCGTTCTTTTTTTTTTGGAGAGATAGAAATGCACTAATTGAGTTTTGCTTTAGTTAGGGTTGGTGATTTGGTTTAGACTTTTCAAGAATTTCCCTCTAAATTGTGCATATAAATGATGAGAATTTGTTACTTAGATCAACTTTGTGTGATCAGTAGTAGTTCTTGAAATTTAAATTGAAAAAAGGGTTCTTCACTCCACTTTCGTTTTGTTTTCTCTTTCACATAAGATTATAAATGTATAGAGATGGGGTGGGTAGAGTGAAGGCTCATTCCGAATGGCACAAATAGGGATCCAAAATATGGAGTTTCGATTTGGATTTAGAGATGTAACTTTATTTCATCAATCGAGTTGAGTTGGAGGTGAATATTATTTTATCTTTTTGTAAAAAAGATATATTAACTAACTGAAAAAGATAAAAAAATCTTAATCAAGTTCAAAGAGTTAGACCCATCGATCATATTTTGAGTCGAAATGGGGTGAGAGCAAGTTTGGAATGGGGGAGAGTGGATGTTACATCTAACTAGAGGGTGAAAGTGGATCAGGGTAGGTTGATGATATTGCTACACTTAAATTGGGTCGTATCTTGGATCCGGCAAAAATTCACCTTATTACCATTCCTATTATACGATAAGTGTATATAATTAACAATTAATAAATACCTTGTTTTAAAAGGGCTGGTTTATTACAATTGGTCGGTCTCAATTAATTGATCTCCAAATCAAATTTTATGTTTACATCCTCAATGCAAAGCCCATTACTTAATTATGGGCCCAATAATTGATTGAGATTGGGCCAAATTATTTGTCAAGCCCAGAACAAGATAAAGCATCCATATTTGTACTTCGAACTAAAAATACCAATTCTATCCTTTTAAATCTAATTACCACCCATATGACTTAAAATATGTGGAAGATGTAAGGGTAAAAAGGGTATTTACCTTTTATATTATACAGTCAAATTCTGTAAAAATAAGTGTAGCATGTCATATGTGCCATTTACATCCACCCATCAATACATATTAATAAACATAATATAACTAATATTAAATGATCTTATCATAAATTCAACGAAATATTTGTCAATCATGCATTTATTCTACATCTAAATAGAAATAATTCCTAAATATTTAGGATTATATTACATTATTATAATATAGTTTTACTACGAATGCAACAATCTCATTGTATTTTGTGGAAAATTATGGTCCACAATCATTTGGTAGGCCTAGCGCAAAGTTGCCCAATCCTCTCACATGGATGGCTCAATCCACTCCAAATCTTCGGTTCACTTACTAGCTCAGCCCGCTCTCCACTCAGCCGATTTATGCGATCTGATTTGTCTTATATTTATATTCCCTTCTTCTGAACCCTAACCCTGATTCATTTACCCTCCCCTTGTTTCCTTCACTAGTTCTATCTGGTTCTTTCCCTCTCTCTCTCTCTTTTCTTTTGCTTCGATTAAAAAGGTTCTTTGTGAACTCATGCTTGAGTGAAAATTCAAAGTGGTTGTGAGTTGATCTATGTGGACTGATCTTTGTGGTTATTTGGATTCTGTGCAACTGTGAGAGGTTGCACGCCTTAGTATCTGTGGGCTTCTATCTCTAGATCTGGTTCCTTAAGCTTTTTTTATCTCTTTTCTATTCTTGTTCTTTATTTACTATTTTAATATTATCTTTTCTGAATATTTGTTAATATTTTTTTATTATTATATCTGTTAATATTTGTTGTTGTAATATTTGTTTGTTATATGTTAATGATTTTTGTGACCCTTGATTCTTTCTAATTGTTGATTAGGGCTATAAGTTTTAGGGTTTATCTTTTGGGCTCATCACTGGTGGATCTCTAAACCCTACCTCTATAAATACCTCAAAAGGTTTTCGGATGAGAATAACCGATTAAGAAATCCTCTTGTGATGCCCCAAAGATTGTAATACATAATTAGGGGATTAATTGGTAAACTCTTATAAAACTTAGTTAATTGGTAAATAAACTATAGGTCATAACCGGAATATAATAAAACTTGAACGAATTAAATTGGAGTTCGTTATAATATTTGGGGGCAACTTATATTAATTAAGAAAATTCAAGAAAGACGTAATGGGTATTTTGAGAAAAGTTTAATTAAATAAATAAAATAATAAAAATATTATACATATATATATGTATTAGTAAGTTATATATATATATATATATATGAAAGAGAGAGAGAGAGAGAGAGAGAGAGAGAGAGAGAGAGAGAGTTGAGAGTAGGCTTGGTGGGTCATCACCCCCACCGCCTCACTCTCTTTTCCTTTTCTTTGTTACACACACACATTCACAATACACATAACACACACACACACAAAGCAATTGTGAGAATTGCAATTCTCGGTCGAAAATGAAAAAGAAATAGAGGTACGAATATAGTTATTTTAATTTTTATTAATTTATATAATTATATTATTTAATTAGTTCATTTATTAAATGTTGTTCATCTCGAGCGATGTACTATTTATTCGGAATATTTTATGAGTTTGACTATTTAAGTTTGTGTCGAATTAAATATCAAATCGGATATAAAAATGATATTGTTGGTTAATTAGATTATTAAAATCATTAGATTTGAATATTGCTATAGCTAATTTATACAATTTCATTAGAATTATTAGCCAAAAACGCAATTCTATGTATTATTGTTTAATTAAATTGTATAGCAGCGAGAAATTGATAGAAAATTCATAGGAATATTCTGAAAATTATATTTAATAAATGGTATGTTAATAAAGAGGAAAAATGAAGATTTGTACTTCGATAGAAATAGAATATTGAAGAATTATTAGAAATCGTACGGATAATATTTAATATTATATTTAAAAGAAGTTGTATAAGGTATAACTCATTATAGGATATGGGGATAAAGTGAAAAGACCGAACCACTACCTTTTGGATAGATAAATGTGTTGTAAGGTCGAGATAAGTAAATAATTACTATTATATATATATCCCCTTTATTTGTGGCTTTACTGTCATATAAATTTATGGTTCATGCTGATATTGATTTATCTGAAAGTATATGAGTAATGGATGATTTGATTTGATTGACGGTATTGTGTACGTGGAATGATGAAATGCTTTGAAATATTATATTTGTTGTTTAACGTATTGTGGATGTCTGGAATGAGATCATGTTGACATATTATTTTACGTTACTAGTTGCTTACAAGAATGGTGATATGTGGAAAGGAGAGAGTGGTGGAAATTGAATATAATTGTGGTGTGTATTCCATTGATGTGTTGAAAAGCCTATAAGGCGAAAATATGATATGAAAAGAGCTATGTGCATAATGAAAGAGCTATGTGCGAAATGAAACAGCTATGTGCGAAATGAAACAACTATGTGCGAAACGAGATTGATGAGCCGGCTGTCAAGGGAATTCACTTAAATTTATATGACGGTGAGATTGAGTTGATGGGAAAAACACGATATCACCTTCTGGTAAGCAAACTAGGAAAAAAAAAGTTTAATTGATTATCTTATTGTGAGATAGCTATGTGGTGTACTACAGTTGATTATGTTGGAATTAAATTAACTGTATTTCATGCATGTTGCCTACTTATCTTGTTTGGACTGTGTTTGATATACATATACAGATTGGGCTGGTTATTTACTTACTAAGTGGCAGGCTCACTCCTCTACTGACATTTTCTTTCAGGAGTGACTTTGAAGTGTCTGACTATTGAAGACTAGGTCTATGCGTTATACTCAGGCAGGTCGGGCCAGTATACTATTTTCTCCTCTTTGTCAGTTAGAGTAAAAATCGTATTTTGCTTGTATAAAGAGAACGTAAGCAAGGAGATTACTTGTGATGGACTACTTGTGGTGTTTGATGTGCATATATGATGTTGTAGGTTGATTACACCTGTTATGACGTTGGGATTACGCATGCATATGGATTAAATTATTATGTGCATTTATATATATAAACACAGGGATAACTATAAGTATGACGCTTAATGTAGATATCGCCCTTGTAGCGAAGAGGGTGCTACAGTGGTACTCAACTGTATCTCTCCTAAATATTATACTTAAAGTAAACCCTAATTTATATATATATAAAAATATGCACATAATACAATTCTTGCTGAATATACATACGTAATCTCATCGTTACAACAAACACAGTTAATTTCTCATCTGCAAGATTATAAATATATATATTCGCAAAAAACACCACAAAATGAAACTATTACAATTAGTTCACACGTCATCTACGTTCTTAATTTGTATTTATATATTCCCAAAATGTGACTTCTATTTTACTGACGGGTGAGGAAAAAAACTACATATTGTCAGTGGACGTCATAAAATAAGATATCTGTTGAGCTGCAGAATCTGCAAAAATATGTTGAATCGTATAGTTAGCTAAGGCAATAGAAATAACGAGAGCACCATTATGGGCTTAAATGAACTCCCTGAGTATTAGTAAGTCCAAAGTGGATCATGGGATCCCTTGCTGGTGCTTTATGGTCAATCTCCTTTATCATTTGGGCAGCACGATCATATGTAAGCCTAGATTTCGTAGGAGTCCCATCAGTAGGTCTTCGACTATCATGTGATCACCTCTTTGGCCGATGTGTTTTCGTGTTTTGCTCCTTAGTAGGAGCCTTATCCTTATGGCGCTTGGCACTACCTCCTAGAGGGATCAACAAGTTGATCCTCGTTCCAACGGGAATATCTATGGCTAGAGCATTTCTCTTGTAGTTCACAATGCTAATTTTTGTAGACGTAGTCCTTTAGGTAACCAGTTTGGATTAACCTTTCTGTCTCCTATCTCAGTTGGCGACATCTATTCGTATCATGTCTGTACTCTCTGTGGCATTTGAAAAGTATTTAGATATGGGAAGTTATAGTCATTCCTCTGCACCCTTGCACCACTATAAAATATGGTATTTGTTTATAGCCATCAGCATCCATGCTGAGCTAGTGATAAGTGGGGTTAAATGCTCTGTGTTGGGTCGATGGGATTCAACTATCCTCGTGGTTCCCTTCTATTTTTTAGAGAAAAGGTGGCTTCATAATCCCATCTTCTATCGTGGATGTGCTTAGCAAGGAGTGTGGTGCCATTATAAGCAAGTTTGTGCTAGGGTCTCTTGAGGTGAGCAAGGAGCTCTTCCGCCATAATATCTGCACTGAAGGGAATATGCGCTCCAATAGCGGGGCCTCCTTCCTTACCTGTTGGCAGAGTTCCACCACGTCTTTCTTGAGAGAATGCCAGATTTATGGAGGTTCTTGATTGGCCCTCTCCTTGCAGACAAGATCAACTAGTGTAGGTTCGTCCTATTAGAGTTGGCCTGTCGGTTCTTCGATTTTCTTGTGTGTTGAGCCTCTCCTGGTGAGAAGATTGTACTGCTCCCTTGGCTTGGGAGCCACGAAGGGCTGAGTTGACGGTCTTGCGATGAACTGGAAAAGCTGCTAGAGGAAGAGCGGGTTGGTTGTAGCAGGCAAGGCTGTCGGATCAAGAGTGAGAGCAGGGGTGTTGATATCCCTTAATCTTTGTTCTGAAAGTGGAACTACAAAACCTGCTGCAGTAAGGAGGGAAGTGTTTCCTTAAAAAAAGTCATTGTCACATCCATTTTCTAAGTTGGATATTTCTTACATCTCTAGCTCAAATATTCCACAAATGGCGCCAATAATGCATACCAAGATCTGACACATCACAATGGTTGAAGGATCTTCACTGAAAATGAGGACTAACCTACAAACAGTTCTGATGCTTACGTCAATAATAGATTTACTGAAAAGATAATTTAAGATTTTGAAATAACGTAAGAATAATAATGAAATAGTTGAAACGACTTGACAAAGTATCAATTTAAAGTGGGAATAATGTTTGAGAGCAAAATAGGGCCAGAAGCTTGCTGAAAATCAAGGAAAAAGACTGATTGCGTAAATAATACTTGATACCCTCATGAATGCACAATGACCTTTATTTATCGGCCGATGAAGAGCAAGTTTAGAAGTTGTAGCAACTTGTGATACATTGTTAGAAAGCTGCATGGTTAGATTACTAACAAAAAAAAGAACAGATTGCTATTTGGACTTATCTTTAAGAAGTTATGACTATTTGAACGAGTTATGTCAGTCAAGCCTACTTATGCAAATTTCATTTTACCTGTTGATGCCAAGTCAGCCACCATCACTTGAGGAGTTTGTTGAAAATTTTTTGGCCTGATATGTCTCATGGTGTTAGAAATACGTATAACTTGTCATCTCTAATATCTGGCGAGTTATCCTTTAGATTTGGCTTATTAGCCTACCATGTTAGTATAATAGATGGGCTATGGGCATGATACCTTGCTCATGGGCCATTTGGACTAGGCCTGCTGGACCGATTATTTGCATTAAGTCTATTAGTTGTATGTGGCACATTCGATGCATATGTAAAAATATTTATAATAATTAAATAATATTTAATAAAAAAATTTATTATAGGAAAAATGATAATATGAAAATGATTATGATAAAGAATAAATAATTTTATAAGAGAATATTTAAACGTAAGAAAATGAGAAAAAAGTTATAAACTATAAATAGTTTTCTCCACTTGTAGACAGTGGAGATATGAGAAAGTTTTAGTAAATAGAAAAGAAAAAAACATACTAAAAAATAAAAAAAAAAAAAAAGCATCGAAAAGATGCTCTTCTTTAATATACAACATAAGTACTCCATTTCAAAGGTTTCTTCTTCTTTTATGTTTCATTTTAGTAATTTATTTTAGGAAAAATTGCGTAAAACCCTCATGTGTTATGAAAATTCAGCTAAAAACCCATGTGTTAAATATATAGGCCAAAAAGATCCTATATTTTTTTAAATCCAGCACACGCTCCCTTGGCCATTTGTTTTACTTAACAATATTTTTTTTAAATTCCTGTTGTACCCTTATTGATATAAATTTTTATTAGTATAATGACTGTTGGATCTTTTATGATTGTATCAGAACCATAGGATCTAATCAACTTTTAATAGCCATATTCAATAAATAAAATTGGACGGTCCAAATTTTGTGTATTTTAAAAATGTATGTTACACATATATATACGTACAATTATGTATATGTATATGTATAGCTATAGATGCCGATGGAGGGCCGCCGCTCCACCTCGTGCCCAGATCGGACGTAGAGATAGGAAAATCCAATTCAGTTGCGGAGAAATGAAAAGAGGTAGAGGCGATGGTGAGGGAGCTCGCGAGGTGGAAGCAGAGACGCGTGGCGTGGGGAGTACTTGACGAAGACGATGATGCTGTTGCTTTGCATCTTTTTTTTCTCTTTCTTTGAATTTTTTATTTTTATAAATTTGAACATATGAAATAAATTAATTATGTGTTTTTATATTGAAATATAAATATATTAAATATTAAAAATTTATTTATTTTAATTTATATAAATAATATGATTTATTTGTTGTAATTTGCATAAATAATTTTAAAAAAATATTCAATACAAAATACCTTAACTAATATTATTTAGGAAAAAATATCATGTAAACTTATTTACTATAATTTATATAAACAATATAGTTTCATAATATATTCAACAGAAAAACAAATTAACTTATAATATTCTAGGACAAAAATCATGTATTTAAATTCTAAAAACATATAAATATTAAAATAGTTGATGTATAATAATTTAATTAATATTTTTTACATATAAATATTATATGAATAATAATTGTTTAGTATTTATAATATTTTTTAATAAAATGTAAGGAATTAATCAAAAAAAGAAAGAGGGAATATAAGCATAAATATGAGAATACATTGGTGGGCGGTAGAAGAACAGTCTCCTCTTTCTTCTCTTCTTTCCTTTTCTTCTGATTTCATTCTTCCACCATCTCCATGGAAGAAGACACTTCCACTTTAGGGAATAGTAACTTCTGATTGAGTAAGTTTGGCAATTCCACATTTTCCTGTTATAATTGCTTCCTTTCTTGTATCCCTATAATTTTTACTATGTGAAGAATTGCAGAGACCTGAAGAAGACAGATCGCGTTTTGCAATACGAGTAGCAATTTTTTCACCTTTTACGTTTTCTTTAGTCTGATTGTTAAGTAAGCAAACGCAACAGCGTTTTTATTAGTGTCAACACGCTTATGTGTGTGTAACGACTAGTTGAAGTCGTGTTAGTTTCTGTGTATATATATATATGTATCATCGCCTCTTCTGAAAACTACAGAAATCAAAATTTCTTTCTTGATTCTTGCTCTACAGTTTTCAATGAGCACTCTTCCCTCTCCTTCCATCGTTTTCGCTCAAGATTATCTTTGATGGTCTCTGATTAACCCAAACAAGAAACTCCATAAATTGATTTCTTGATTTCAAGAATTGAAGGTGACAATGGCAGAGGACCTGAGGTTCTGAAATTACAGCCAGGAGACAATCCAAGATTCACTCAATTTCTTGCTTTTTCGCAGTCCTCAAGTACGTGGGTGGGGTTGACTGGAGTTTCTCAAAAAATCACTCGTTAATTCATCATCTTGTGTTCCTGGCTTCTTGGCATTCAGAGAGGTGGCATTCGGAGAGGTCACCCCGTTTTCTTATTTTCAGTTTTGTTATTCAGATTTTGATTCTTGATATGGTACAACTGATTACTCTTCTTGTGAATGCTTGTGTTGCCTTTGGAAATTGGATTGGGTTGCCTTCACTAGAAAATTACAATTCTTTAGGAAAAAAATTTATGACAAAAATTGCCTGTCCATGCAAGTAACTCTGCGGTATTGTGTTTCAGGAAAAGGCGGAGACGGTGGAAGACGAAAATGAGCATGGAGAGGAAGAAAGAGATGGAAAGAGGTTGCGTATTGAAAAGGGTGAGCTAAGTGAAAAGGAGGAGAAGGAGCAACAAGAAGCAAACAAAATTAGAATTCAGGAGGGTGAACTTAGCGATGAAGGATTATTGAGGGCTGTAAGATCATTATGGTCGTCATCTTTGTCATCGATTGAGCTGGAAAGTGAAATTGAAACTGCACCATCACCTCCCAAAAAGAATAATACAGTTGTAGGCAACAATAAAAATGATGGAAAACGTAGCACTGAGAATAGACAGTTGCCTTGGAGGATTGAGTCGGGGATGTTCAGTCGGATTACTCCTGAGTTGTTGTTTCACATCCTCAAATTTCTCTCTTCCGAGGTATCTGGATTTGTCCAATATTTTGCACAATGTGTGTGTGTGTGTGTGTTTCAACCTGGAGTTTGTTGTTTTTTGTTGAGTGGTTTTTTATTGACATAGTTTATACTTTTCTTATAATGGAACTGCAGGACCTTGTTTCTTGCTCAATGGTTTGTAGATTCCTAAAGTTTGCCTCTGCGGACGAATCCTTGTGGCGTCGCCTGTTAGTACTCTTTCCTCTGCTCCCCTTTTACCAGCCCCAACCACCCCACCCACAAACCAAAAAAAGTAAAAAGAAAAAGAAAAATAAAAACAGAGCCTGGTCCAACAGAGGGGATTTCTTACCTTTCTACTAATGCTTTTTACGTGCATGATTATTGCTGTTGTGACATCTTTTTCATGTTCTGCTTGGTCGTATTGCACTTGTATGTTGATGAACAATCTGATAAGACACCCCCTTTCTGCTGTTTTCCATGGGCAGCTATGTTTGGTCTGTGCACCCTAGAAACTTGCAATCCTCTACATATATTTTTCATCTATGAACTTCGAATGAGAAAATTTATAAATATTTGCTGCTTGTGGATATTGTATGCTGTGGGGTCTATTGCCACCTAAAAAGCCGCGTGAATGTGCTTGGGAGAAGCTTTACATCCAGGCAAGTTTGGTTTCTATATTTTAAGTTCTGTCATTTTTTAACAAAGTAAAATTACAGTGTGAAAATGCTATATCTTATGTTAACCCTTCATAAATGGAGGAGTGTGTTCTCACATACTCTTTGTTTGTCTTTTTCGACTTTCTGACACCAACCTGCTTTCACGTAGTTGTCTTTCTAATTGAATTGGATAGTTCACATTGAGAAACCTTTAACTCACTTTTTTGGCTTGCTTTTGCTTTGTCTCGACAACTTTAGAGTTTTTAAAATCTCTATTTTCTATCTGTTTTGTGGATGTGACCTCCTTTTCTTTTGAATTTATTATATTTATAGTTATGAAATGATTTTGTGGTCGGAAAATGTCGGTTATTTCACCTATAGGTGATCATGGTTAATGCAGCTCCCTTTCTATGGGTTTCATTGTCATGCCACTCTTGGTCCTTATTGAAATCTTTGGAAAGGTCTGTAGGTAACGAAATCAGCGATCTATTTTAGGAGCAGTAAGTAATGTATATGCTATTCCTAGTATTATCTTTGATACCAATCAATTTCACCTATGTGGGTCTTGATGCATAAATGTGATTCTCTGAAATCTAAGTGCCATCCCTCCACTCTCTGTTTCTTCTATTTGAGCTATACTTTAAGAGATCTAGTCCCCTAGTTGATGAACCCACAGAATTTATCGATGTTCTCTTCTTCTGTCTGTTGGTTTTTTCATAATTCTGTTGCTTATGCCTTTTAAAGAATGCCAGAACTGTACTATGTAAGCTATTTCTTTGCGCCCAACGCATGTAGCATACAATTATAAAAGGGTTTCACCTTACTTGGTATATCATTTTCTAGTAATACATGTGACATGCATTTATTTTGTTCTTCACGTGAAGCATTAATTAGTATATAAACATCCAATGTATTTGATTATGCAAGTCAAGCATATAAGTAAGTATAGGTGATATATAATCGTTTTATTGAAACACAAAGGGCCTAGAATATATTGGTTGGCAAGTTATGTGCGAACTAAATGGCTTCGTTTCATTAAGCATAGTGCTGGAAACAAAAGGCTTAATTCGAATTTAAACGCTCAACTGAAACACACGTTGGTTGCTAAAAGTATGCATTTTGACGACATTCTAGAACCTAATGGTAGTTGTATCTTCATCTTCCTCTCTTCATGTTTCTAACGAAAGGTAACCAGTGCCCAATTAATTCTTCTCTCCTAATTTTTTCCCCATATTTTTAAATCGAGAAAGGTTGAAACTATTGATTTTACACTTTGTAAACTACAAAACTCGAATTTAGTGCACTAATTTCTGTGGAAATCCCTCACTGTCACCATTTTGATTTGGAAATAATGGGATTATTGAATTTTGAGGTTGCGCAAAATGTGGAGGATGCAAGCATTGGGTTGAGACTTAAATTGGAGAACAAACCTCCTCTCTCTTTGTGGACTTATTCCTAATTCATTTATTGAGTTGGATTTTCTTCATGTGGTGGTTTCGAAATTTTTTGTTGTTATACATTTATTATCCTTGTGTGATTTTACAGAAACCACATTCATTTATGTTATTAACATCATCATCTTTGCAGGTGTATCATAGAAAAATATGTTGGAAAATTTATGTTATACAATAACGAATTATTTGATTTGTGAACCTTGAAAATAAAATGCTATATGCTAAAATGTTGAATGGTTGTCTAGATGCCAAATTTAAATTTCTCTACCAAGATGAGTAATTTTTTGTGAATATTTGTAATTTCAAATTTTGTTAAATGATTTTTAAGGAACACAGACCTTTGGTAACTTAATAAATATTAAAATGGAGAACCCTTTTTCTTTTTATTATTAAAGTGAAGAACTTTTTTTCTTTTTATTTATATTACCCACAATTTAGTTTTTTTTTTTTACTCAAAGATTTGTTCTCTCATACCAAATGATTTTTTGTTAGCCAATGAAGTTTTCAAAATCGGTATGAAGTGTGTACTAATTTTTCTTCAAAGAAAACGAATTATAAATGGACAAAGTTTGGAATGTATTTAATCATTATTCATCTACTTGATTTTTGAAAATGAATGAAATGTCGTAATTTTTCACTTATTGATAAATGTGTTAAACTTTTTATTTTTGTAACTAATAACTGATTTGAAATATTCTTTTAGTTCTTTGAAAAACTTAAGATGCACGTCATTTCCTATTTTTGGAAATATGGATTGATGTAAAATATATTTTTTGATTTTCAAAGAAGTGCATAATTAATTTTTCTTGTGATAAATGATAACAAAAGACATGTATTATTAATGCTTGTACTTGTCAAGATGTTGAAAAAGCTTTTTAAGATACGTAGTCGTATTATGAAAATAATAAATATACTTGGCATCTAGACAAATATTCATCAATTTAGTATGTGTTATTTTATTTTCTAAGTTCACGAGTGAATTAATTTGTGATTGTATAATAACAATATTCCAATAAATTTTGCTGTGATGCACCTACAAAGTCCAGATGTCAATAATGTGAACAAATATGGTGGTTTTGTAAAATTTGTACAAGAATCATAAATGTTATGACAGACAAAAAGTTTTGAGACAGCAACATGGGAACCTAACACAATTTATGAATCAAGAATAAATCAACAAAAATAGTGGAGGATGATCTCCCGTGTAGGCCTCAACTCTAATGTCTCCCGCATCCAACACATTTAAAGTTGTCTCAAAATTCATAATCCTATATCTTCCAAATGAGAATGGTGAGAATGTGAAGGTTCTGTAGAAATTAGTCACACATCGAGTTCTTGTAGTGTACAAAGAAAAATTCAATGGTTTTATCATTTCTTGAATTTTAAATATGGGGAAAAAATTTATAAAGGGAATGAATAGGGACAACGGTTGCTTTGTTGTTAGAAAATGACAAGGGGGAAGAGAGAGATACAGTACTATGGTTCTAGATGATGTTAAAATGCATGTTTTTAAGCAATCAAAGTGAAGCAGTTTTAGTTGGGTGTTTAAATCGCTATTTCGACTTTTAGTTTCCCGTACTATTCTTAGTGAGATGATGTTATTTAGATAAGCATAGAACTAAAAAACCAAATATAGACTCTAGCGTCTTGAGGTTTAATAAACGAGTATGGATAGACCATAGATTTCATGTTACAATTGCGTTGTGTATTACTTATAAAGACTCATCCATTTATTTTCTTCAGGTTGACATTAGAGCAAAGGAAGCATGGTTTAAGCTAAGTGGTCATCGACTGATGTAGTCGAAGTGGGCGTATCATACGACACTATTGAAGTTGTTATCAACAAAAGAGTTCGCCCGACGAACTTATCTTGGACTTGTTTCATAGCGGCGAACATGTCTCAGATTGTCTTCCGAATATGCCTAATAGGTTTTAGGAGATTGTTTTTTAAAATGTAAATTAGCACTCGTTGTTTGTAGAATTTCAGCATTCTTTGTATGACATGAAAGATTGTACTTGTATTTTACCTAAAGCAGTAAAGATTGTTATTCGTTTTATGTCCAAAGAAGTAAAATTTCTAACTTTCGTACATTTTCTTATTTCTGTGAACTAGTAAAATGCAGGTGCATTGTTGTTAAGCATAAACTTTTTTAGAAATATTTAATTTATACTGAATGGAAATAACAGAAAATTCAATAAAATTGAGAAATATTTTAATTTTTTACAAGGTATGAATATAAAATAACATTATAGAAAATACATAAGTTTTAAATTGTACGATTTATATATGTTTCACAATATTGGATGATAAAAAAGCTTATTTAGTTTATTCGTTCGGAAGTACCATCAGCATGGGGGCCTAAACAAATCCGAGATTTGAAAAATACATGTTTAATACTTTCTTTGTTTTATATATCTTATTTAATATGAGTTAAAATTTATAGTAGAATAATACGAGTTCCTTTTTCATCTATATGTTTGTCAACTCTACCTAGCACGCATCTGTACTGGATGCATATTGATGTGTCAAGTTTGTAAAATACATTTTCAATACTCTAATTATTTTATTTATATATTTTGTTAATCTATTTTCACAACGAGTAAGAAACTAGAGAAAATTGTAGTAAAAAATATGAGCTTTTTAAATCTCTCTTTTCAACACCACTATCAGAACACCCTTTGTTTAGGATATGTTGATGTGTGAAGTTCGAAAAATACATATTTGACTCTCTAGTCTTTTGTATTGTTGAATTTATTTGATTTATTTTTTCTAAGCAAGATAAAAAAAATAAGTTTGTTTAATCTATTTGTTTAGCATTACTCTCGACATATCCCAAACTATGGGCACGTTGATGTGCGAAGTTTGAAAATACATCTTTAATGCTCTATATTTTACATTATACACTTCATTAATTTATGCTCACAAAGAAAAGTAAAAAATAGAGAAATTTATAATCAAAAGTACGAGTGTTTTAAGTTTATTTGTTGACCACAACATTCTGCACACCCTATGCTAGTGGTATGTTAATGTGTAGAATTTGAAAATTTGATTTTTAACACTTTAATAATTTGCATTATACACATTAATAATTTATTTTCTCTAAATAGGAGTAAAATATAGTGAAATTTGCAATACGTATTTTTTTAGTTTATTTGTTGAATACTATCCTGAGCCCATCCCATGCTGGGAGTATATTGATGTGCGAGGCTTTTAAATTACATATTTAACATTCTAATCATGCATTATATATTTTAATAATTTATTTTTTTAAGTGAATTAGAAACTAAATATATTTGTAGTTAGAAAATACGAATTTGTTCAACACGTCAGACGTCATACGTCATATCCCATTCATAGTGCGTGATGATGAACACTACTCGAAAATATATTTTTTATGTTCTATTTTTGTCCTATTATAAATGATGCCCCAAAAATTCGCACGGCCTAAGGGATAGGGCTATCATGGAGAAAGGGTAGTCAAAACCCAAGGATACACTCGGCTCGAGGAAAAAGAGCTTAAGTTAGGGTCTTGTAGGAAAGTCTGTTTAGCCAGGCCTGGAGAAGGAGTTGGGAGGCTTACCATAGGCCTAGAGAAAAGGCTAGCGTGGCCGCCATATCGACGCGAATACGTTGCCATATGTATGTGAAGAGAAGCTAAGCAACTAGCTCAGAGACACAAAAATAGGAGATTTGTTCGATTTGTTCAACACTATCCTTACCCTAGGTTGAGGGCATGTTGATGTATATAACTCTTGGGATTGAAATCATGCCACGAGGGTGCACCACCTCCCCCACGAAGACATACAAGGAGGTGTTCAGCTATATCAAGCGGATGTCCCACAACTGCATCTGGTCATAGGCTTCCCTAAATAATATGTCCGCCAATCTCCCTGAATCTATGAAAATTCACCGTACTTCATAGTTGGTTACTAATGCATTAATGATCAGAGAATTATAGCGGAATGCTTTTAGGCGCTGATCATTCAGTTTGTCCGAACTGGATGAGGGGGTGTCCTTTATCGCCTCCACATCCAATACCTCTTTCATGATTATGTCATGTGCCTCTCTCATCCGTGCGTTTTGGCATAGTGCGAATTGCCTCCATTGGGTCCTCCCCCTATCATCCGTATGACTCATTTATGTCTTCGGACATAGATCTGGACCCCTCCTATTTTTTTTTATGGAAAACTACCTCATTTACCCACATTTGCTTAACTTAGCATACAACTCTTTCGTAACCAACTCCAAAGTGTTCTCCTCGTTGCTGCATCCCTTCCATTTCACCAAGTACTATAATTGCGCTTTGTGGTCCTCGTAACCCGATGATTCAGATTCGCTTCGACCATCTTCTCCTTCATCTTAGTCAATTCAAGTGGCGGGAATATGGGTTGATTGCGGGCATCGACCTCCTTGTCTGTTGAATATTTATTTAACTAGCTCACATGAAAGACATTGTGGATTTTCCACCAAGGAGGCAACTCTACCTTGTAGGCCACCATTCCAATCCGCTTGATGATATGTAAAGGGTTTATATTTTTTTGCATCATCCAAGCATTTCTCCCCCTTGATGACTTCTATAATCTCCGGTCTGGGACCTTCACCATCACAAGGTTTCCTGCATTTAACTCGATGAAGCGGTGGTTTTTATTTGCATACTTCTTCATCTACTTCCGAGTTTTCTCCAGGTAACTTCTGGCGATGTCAACTATTCTGTTTACATTCCTGAGAGAAACTTTGAGCGAGAGAGGATCTCACACCTTATGCGAAGTCGAGGGTGTGAGGGAGGACCAGTTGTTTCTCAATCATAATTTTAAAAGCGCTCTTGTTGGTTGAAGAGTTCTTTTGGGCATTAAAACACAGCTGAACAATATCCAAGAGCTTCACCCAATCCTTTTGAGTATTGCGGACAAAGTGTCGGAGCTATTTCTCCAGCATAGAATTGAAGCATTCACTCTGGCCATCAGATTGCGAGTGATAGCCCGAGCTCATTGAAAGTTTGGATCCGAGGAGTTTGAACAACTCGATCCAGAAAATGCTAGTGTAACAGGACTCTCGATCACTAACGCTATCCTTCGGCAAGCCGTAATATTTAGCCATTTGCTTGAAGAAGAGATGAGTCATCCCTTTTGTCGTGACATGTTTTGTGGCTGCTAAGAAAATGGAACATTTGGATAACCGGACTACCACGACAATGATGGATCCTAAGTCTCCCACCTTAGGTAATCTAAAAACGTAATCCATAGAGACACTCTGCCAGAGTATCTTTAGGATGGGTAGTGATTGGGCAAACCAGCCTTCTTCTGATGGTCTGCCTTATCCTGCTGGCAAATCAAGCATGTGCGGACATATATCTCTACCAAATCAAACCTGTCTTCTTCTGATGCTCTGCTATCTCTAGGACCACTAGGTGGGACCGCAGATCTCGGGCTCTCAGCATCTTGGTCTGCCATTCTCACAGTAGAATTTGCTTGGGTCGCAGCAACTCGCTTCGATCACATGAAGGCGTCGAGGCTCTGATACCACTTCTCACGAGGTGCCTTCTGCAATACGGACGAAACGGCACCGTGTGGCTAGCAGTCCGTAGTAAATGACTACTTTTGCCTAATAGCAACACAATAACAAAACTCCTGCCGACACTAGGACCGCGTGCTGACAAGAATATCAACATAGAATGCGACATCAGCAACAACAATAAGCAGCAAATTGAACACATGTACCAGAATGTGGATTTATGAATAGCGGAATGCATATACATTGTACAAATGATGCTAGCGCAAGGGGATCGCCTTGAGAGGGACACTAGTATGTAGATTACACCAAGCTACAAGAATTTATTCCCCCTTATAATAGTTTTAAAAAGATTTTTTTTATTGACAATAATAGATACAAAAAATGTTGAACATCGCACCTCAAGAGGCATAACGTCCTCCTGAGTAAACAAAACTATTTACAAGCGTACAACATGTACAAGACAAAAGACCTACGCCTAAAACTCTAAGACTGCGGAAGTCCAGCGTCTGTCGACGAACGTTGTTGGTCGGTTGGGTTGAGTGGTTTGCATAGCCGAATCTGCCTACCCTTGACACCATGCCAGGGGCTTGTTAATGTATGGATTACGGAAATACATCTTTAATGATCTAATTTTTGGCATTATAGACGTTATATTATTTTTCAGAAAGAGTAAAAAATATAGTAAAAGATACGAGTTCTTTAAGTTAATTTATTCACCATTACCCTTACCGTACCCTATACTAGCATGTTGACATGTTAAACTCGAAAAATACATCTTTAGCACTGTACTTTTGTGAAAATACGAGTTTTTTATTCTTTGTTTAGCACTATCCTTAAAACACCCCGTATGTAACGCCCCAAAAATTATAATATATAATTGAGAGATTAATTGGTAAATTTTTATGAAACTTAGTTAATTAGTAAATAAAGTATGTTCCATAATTGGAATATAATAAAATTTGAACGGGTTAAATTGGAGCTCATTATAATATTTGAGAGCAAATTTTATTAACTAAGAAATTAGGAAGGAAGTAATGGGTATTTTGAGAAAAGTTTAAATTAAATTAAATATATATATATATATGAAATTTACGATATTCTCGATATATTAATTGTATATGTTATAATTCATTATAGGATACGGGGGGTAAAGTGAAAAGACTGAACCACTACCTATTGAATAGATAAAGGTGTTGTAAGATCGAGGTAAGTAAATAATCAGTATTATCTATATATGTCCCCTTTTTTTGTGGCTTTACTGTTTTATAAATTTGTGGTTCGTGCTGACATTAATTTATCTGAAAGTATGTGAGTGATTGATGATTTGATTTGATTGATGGTATTGTGTACGTGGAATGAGGAAATGCGTTGAAATATTATGTTCGTTGTTTATTGCATTGTGGATGTCTGGAATGAGAATATGTTGATATATTTTTTTACGTTACTAGTTGCTTACAAGAATGGTGATATGAGGAAAGGAGAGAGTGGTGGAAATTGAATATAATTGTGGTGTGGATACCCCTTGATGTGTTGAAAAGCCTATAAGGCAAAAATATGATATGAAAAGAGCTACGTGTGTAATGAAAGAGCTATGTGCAAAATGAAACAGTTATGTGAGAAACGAGATTAATGAGCCGGCTGTCAAGGGAATTCACCTAAATTTATATGACAGTGAGATTGAGTTGACGGGAAAAACACGATATCACCTTCTGGTAAGCAAACTAGAAAAAAGGAAGTTTAATTGATTATCTTAGTATGATATAGCTATGTGGTGTACTATAGCTGATTTTATGTATTTCATGCATGTTACCTACTTATCTTGTTGGACTGTTTTTTATATACATATATAGATATGGCTGGTTATTTACTTACTGAATTAGGGGTTATAATTTTAAGCTCATCACTCATGGATAGCCAACAGTTTTGTGAAATATTTTCATTCAGATAATATTTTGATGAATCTAACCAATTATATGTATCTATCATATAATTTACCATTTTTTTAAACTATACCGTAATTATTCAAATAATGATTGGATTCAATTTGAAATTAAAAAAAAAAAGTAGATGATACGAGAATATCGAAATAAATGAGACTACGATATCCAAAAAAACAAAATAAAAAATAGTTGGAAAAGGAAATAAATAATGGTATTGAAATCCTGAAAAGAGGTTTAAGTAATGAGTATTCCCAAGACAAGTTGTGAATTTGACAATTGACATCAACTTCAACTCTCTCCTCCCTAACTTCAAACTTCACCAAACCATCCTCGGGAACTTAAAACCTCAACCAATATCCATCTTCACATTAATATCATTATTAATTTATCAAATTATCATCTCATCTAAAAATTTAATCTAAAATTTTTTAATTAAAATTAAGGATAATTACACTTTTCTCTTTTAAAATTTGATACAATTACAAATAGCTTTTTTATGATTTGAAAAAATACATCCAACATCTTTAAGATTTGTTTTCGTTTAACAAATAAGATCCCCGTTAATCAAAATTTACCGAATTTATTGATATTAACAAAAAATTTGAAAAAAAAAATCTATATCTATCTCCAAATGATTTATTACTGACTTATTGCAGGTCAATAATTTTTTTTATGACCAAATTAGCCCATTACGTTTTCAAGCATTAGTGCATGTAGAGGATGTATATCTTCATCATTATAAGGATAATTTAGTAAAAAAAAAATTGACTTGGAATAAGTCAATTAAGGATAAATATCAATTTTTATTCAGTTTTTATTGTTAATACTACTTCCTTCTGATTCTGATCCCGATTGCTTGAGGTCCTCTTTGTCTTCAGATTATTCTGAAATTTCTATTTTTTATTTTTCTTTTAATGTCTCCCTAATTCCTTCAAATAGATTATCCAGAAATTCTTCTTGAGAAAATTCCTCAAATTGATTCTGAGATTCCCCAGCGAGACAAAAAAATTTATTTTCTCCATTTTTGCTTGAGGTTTCCATGGGAAAAGCAATTCCCGAAAGATTCTTTTTCAAATCATTTTGCATTTGTTTGAGGTATTCCTCAATCATTTGGTCTTTCGTGATTACCCATTTCTTGTTCAGAATTCTTTGGGAGATATGTTCAAAAGGATTGGGTGCCTTTTCTTCTTTTTCTGCAAGAACTTATATTCTTGTAATTTTTTCTCTATCTCATTGATGATTTCTTGACCATAGTATTTCTTGGTGTCTGGATCAATTTGCATCAACTTGTTCCAAAATTTTGAACAAAACCTCCTTTTTATGCATGGAATTTTCTGTAGGGTAATTCCTACCTCTGGTAGCCATTTCCAGATCCATGAGATAGATAATTTCATAAAAAATAAAGTGAAGTCATTCCTTCAATCCATTTTCTTGATTTTTCTGCTTGTATTATTTTTGGCGAATAATTTAGCCATTCCGTATAATATTCCTAGAAGATTTCAGGAAGAATAGAAATTTATGGACCAAAACTTATCCACCATTGGAATATCCAATTTGGTACTTCTTGTTGAAAAATCAGTGGACAAATTTAAAAAAAAACCATGTATGTTTTGTTTTATAATTTTCATAAAGAAAGGCCTTATTAAATGCCTCAACATAGTCCCAGTAGTTAAACTTTATTGTATTTTTTTACTCTGGGTGAAAGTATTCTTTTTCCCCTAATGGGTTAATTTTCCATTCCACAGCAGTGATAAACTTTTTAATTACTGTTTTGGAATAATTAAATTTCTTTCCATTGCTAGAAAATGTGTTATTAATTTCAACACTCTGGGTTGCTTTAAGAATACATTGATAATGTGCCCTAGGTTTATATGACCCTGCTGGAAAGATGCAACATTAAGATACATTTTCATTAGATACCATGGGTCATTTTTCCACCTTAAATCATCATTCTCAAGAAGTATAATTACTTCGTGGTGTTCACTAAATTTGTAATTAATTAATTCATCTTCATCTTCTTGTACCATTTTTGCATAAGATGCTGATGATTCATCAGTCGTTAATTTTTTATGTTCCTTTTTAAATTCAAGAAACTGTTTGAAGAGTTCATTCTCTTCTTCAGGAATGTTATTAAATTTTCCTATTCCTGAAATATCTTCTCTTACTAAGGCCCTATTCCTATGTCTGATAATATCACCAGCTCGAAACCTACCTCCTCCCTGATTAGAGGAGGAATTTCTTCCTTTTTCCCGTTGGGGGAGCATTCCTGAAAAATAAAGATGATTCATTAGCCAGCATAGAGACCAGCAATTTGCTGATGGTATAGCAAATTTGCTATCCAAAGTTATTTAATACAATTTTCTGCAGTGACATTTGCATCTGGAAATTGTATGAGAATGTCATAAATTAATTCCTTGACTTTATCAATTCGCTTTCTGATTATTTTTTGAATTCTTTTTAATCTTGTCTTATATTCAATTGCTTCATCCCACAATTTCTATTGGTAAATTGGCCAATGGACTCCATTCATAAAATATTTTTCTCCTATGACCATTTCTTCAATCCAACTATTTGGAATTGTCGAGGAAATATTCATTCCTCTAAACACTTCATTTTCAAATTCATTCAGATTCATTTCCATCAATATATTCTCTTGATAGGAAATCAGAGAGACTATTTGTCTCTCCTTTAATATATTCGATAGAGAAATTAAATAGGACAAGATGTGCTTGTCATCTAGCAAACATTTGCTTAGAAACATCATGTTTAATATCTTTATTAAATATAAATTTGGCAGCAGAACAATCTGTCCTAATGGTGAATTCTTGATTAAGTAAATCATTTTGAAATTTTAAAACACATTTAACAATAGCAAGAACTTTTTTAGCAACCTTAGCATAATTTCTTTGGGATGCTTTCCATTTTCCTGAATAGAATCTAACTAAGTATTCTTGCTTATTTTCATCAATTTGTTTTAGTATTCCTTCAAATCCAATATCAGAGGCATCTGTTTCAATAATTTTCTTCCAATTTGGGTTAGCAAGAGTTAGACATGGCAATGATTTAAGCATATCATACAATATTGTTGTATATTGGGCAATGTTCCTATAGTATGGGGCTATATAAATATATATATTGTACCCTTTTATTTATTTATTTTATATATATATAGATATATATATATATAGAGAGAGAGAGAGAGAGAGGAGGGGAGGGGGGAGCTTTCCTTCTATTTAAGGGTGTCCATGATACTTTGAGTTTCAAAAAGAGAAGCTGCCAAGAGAGAGAGAAGGGGAGAGGAGAATGGAGAGAGCAACACCTGTGCGGAAGTCTCACACTTCGACCTCAGATCTCCTAACGTGGTCGGAGGCTCCGCCGACCGGCTCCTCCGCCTCCGCTAATGTCTCTCGCTCCGGCGCTCGTTCCAACCAGGTACCTCCATATTGCCCCCCTCATTTCACCCATCTTGCGCATTCTCTTTGCATTCTATTTTATTTTGTATTTTGTGTTTTTCGAGCAGCCATCGGGTGGAGTTGGTAAGGTGCTATTTGGAGGTCAGATCACTGATGAGGAAGCTGAGAGCCTTAATAGAAGGTATATAAGACAAGTTTTCATATTTCTTCTTTCTTTATTTCGTCATATCTCTTCGCATGTCGCTGTTCCTTTTCATTATTATTATTATTATTATTGAAGAAATCAGGGTTTCATTATGTGAAGCAATCAAAGGATTGTTTGTGTTGGCCAATCCTTTGATAAAATAACAAAGCATCCTTGGTTTTGTGCAATCCCAGAAAAAGCTTTTTTTTTTTTTTTCATTTTTTTTTTGTGTGGGGCAGTATTTGCTGGTTTTATGAATTCCGTTAAAGACCCTGAAAGGCTTCAAGGAAAACTGTTGCTAATGAAGCTATCCAAATTTGTGGACAAGATCCTGTAATATACTGTAACAGTGTTTAAGAGACTGCTGAAAAAGTGTTGTTCTTAGTGTCTGTTTGCAGATTGCTTTCATTTACTGTTATCGGTAAAATTTTAGATAAATGACATCTAGATAAGGATGTCAGATTCCTATCAACTAAGTAAATTTCTTATTTAGGGCCTTCATTATCTTTCGCGGAGCCCGTGGTATAAGTTGAATCTATTATTTTGAGATAATAAATAAAGGGTATTGCTTTCTCTTACCAACAAACTTAGTTAATTTTAATAATTCATTACAACAATACTTCAGTAAGATTCAACACAAGATAAAAAACAGAATGGGGACTCCAGAATGAAGTTCCAATTATTTCTGTGTATGTGTTACCTTCGCTTTCTTATTGTTGCTTATCCACATTTTCAGACCTTGAGCACCATATTCACTCTTCATTAAGGTTCTTGCTTGGTGTTAATTGGTTATATTTTTCCATTATTCCAATGGAATTGAAGGACCTGCAGTTGTTAATTGCACCATATAGCTTTGCTGAAAAGAAAATGAAATATAAGCAGACTTGGGCGTTTGGCTTATGATGCAATTCCCCTCCATTTAGAGGCACTAAGAAAATGTTGCATACTTTCAGGAAACCTTGTTCGGGCTATAAATTAAAGGAGATGACTGGCAGCAAAATATTTACTGACAGTGGTGAAGGTGATAAATCAGAATCTGGAATTTCTGATGGTAATGTTTATAACCGGACATCAGTTCGTATGGTGCAGGTATTTGTCTATTTGCTCTTACCCAAATGGGCGTGAGACCTAGGATATGTTGAAAATTGTTAGTCTGAATTCTTTGAATATTCTGATTTTTGCCCATTATTCCCTATCAGCAAGCTGCAAATGGGATAAGTCAGATTTCCTTTAGTACTGAAGATAAAGTATCTCCCAAGAAACCAACCACTCTCCCTGAGGTCGCAAAACAACGTGAACTGAGTGGAACATTAGAAAGTGACTCAGAGAGCAGAACTAAGAAGCAGCTTTCAGATGCTAAATCTAAGGAACTCAGTGGCAGTGACATCTTTGGTCCTCCACCTGAAATTCCTCGTCGATCATTGGCTGCTGCACGCACTCAGGAAATAAAAGAAAACAAAGATATGGGTGAACCTGCACCACGAACTGTACGCACTTCTGTCAAAGTATCTAATGTGAGTTGACTTCCTTTACGAGCCCTTCCCCCCTCTCCTCTCCCTAAGTTGTGTTTGTCTAAAGGAAGTTCTTTGGAGAATATTTATTGTTTGAGATTCCAATCTGCACATAAAATTTGTGATCTAGCAAATAGCGGATCAATAAGTGTACATTGGGTGAGCCAGCTTCAGATTTCTTTTGCAAGCTTTAAAAGTCAATTTTAAGCTTCACATAGTGCACAATGAGAGATTAGAAGTGTTAATAATACATTTTCTGAAACACCCATAAGCTTAATTTTTTAGGTATACTGAAGTTTTTTCTTATTGGTATTGCTTTCAGAACTAACTGTGTTGGTTCCTACCTAGTCCTGAGTCAGTTTCTTGCATGTTTTGTCCACCTCTTGGTTGATTTTTTTATATTCAATTAATTGGTTACGTATAGATAGAAAGATCCCTTTAATGTCTCCTTTTCCTGTATGGACTATCCTTTAGGTAGTAAAGGGAACATGTAACTCCAGTACCCCAAATGATTTTTATTTTTCAACATGAATCATTCTTGCATGGGATTATACTAGTTTCAGCACTGTCTAAACGTGGTTTTTATTTTCAGCCTGCTGGAGGTCAAAGTAATATATTTTTTGGTGACGAACCTGAAGTCAAGACAACCAAAAAAATTCACAACCAGAAGGTTGCGGAGCTGACAGGGAACAACATATTCAAGGGAGATGCTCCTCCTGGGTCTGCTGAGAAGCCATTGAGTGTGGCCAAGTTGAGAGAAATGAGTGGCAATGATATATTTGCAGATGGCAAGGTCAAATCCAGAGATTACTTTGGTGGTGTCCGAAAACCACCTGGTGGTGAGAGCAGCATTGCCTTGGTTTAGCCTCCTGCATGTAACTGCTGAACACGGTTGATCCTGCTAACATTGACCCCATATTAATGTTCCTTGAGGATCAGGTAAGAGGATGGAAACCTAGGAAGGCTCAAATTAGGATTATGGATTTTATGTTTTTCTAGTTTCGCACACAATGTTGTACCGACACTTAAACCAGTTTAACTGTTTATTTTCTTCTAGCGTCCATGTTCTGGATTCTAATACAAATCCAAACCATCTGTGTTTTTTCCCTACTTGCATTTCAGGGTCAGATCTTCCAATTCAGCCAGAAATTTGCTGGCACGGGATCCAAATTATTCTTGTTATCTGAAAATTGACATCTTTCCTAGAATCCCAACCAATTTAACTTCACTGTTTTCTTTGGGCCACAAATCTGCTCAATCTTAGCATCTCAATTGAAAATTTAACCATCAAATTACCTAAGTTGGCTAGCAACAAAATTGCCTCAGTGGCATTTCTCCTGAGGTATGTCTATTTCAATCCTATTCATGGATGCCTGGATTTGAAAAGCAGGTCCTAATTAGATTTGATAGAAAAATTGCCATTACTAAGTCCTACATCGGAGTCTGTCTACTGCAGTAGTGTTTCCGGATGGGACTCTCTCATTCATCTTTGTCTGAAATAAACCTGCCATTGTCTCAATCTTATTGGCCCTATACAGACTCCCTCCATATTAACTGAAAGTAACTTATCCAGATCAATACCCATACCCATGATTAGCAACTCTTCAATCTTCTAAACAGGTATTCATAGCATAGATCAGATAAGCACCTAAAAGGATAAATCAATAGAAGTACCATTATATCATCAAACACACCATTGTCAAGTATCTTGAACCATTATTTACAGCCAGAACATAGACAGTCTATAACAGAAGGCCACACAACACACAAGCTCGCCGCTTATATTTATTTAGAGAACACAGTTATGGAACAAGAACTCGCAACACTCAGGCATGCTCATTTTCTTTTCCAACCAATGCAAGGAGGAACTTCTCGTAGTCTCCAGAAGTGTCCCCGGCAACCGCATGCACCAGAGTCATACTGTTTCGCTTATGGTATTCTTCTTTGATCCTCTGCAAGTTGACCTCAGCTTGGGTGACAACGACTCGAGTGAGAGCCCATTCGTCTGTGCCAAGCCCGGTTATAGCCAAACGGAGAGTTTTCTCATAATATTTCTCCGGAGAGGTCAAGCACTTTATCGTTGCTCTCAGGAACCTGAGGTACTCATCCTTGGGGTCAGCTTTCAAATCCTACAAAAAACATCATAAAAATACCAAGATTTAAAACTTACCTTCAAGAAAGAAGATAGGTCATAAAACTACCAAGGTAACAAGTTTCATATATAACTTGGGGTATAACATGTGATTTCCAGATAGATAGATAGAGAGAGAGAGAGACATAAAGTGAATTTTGTTTCTCAGACATTGTTACTTTGTTCTGTAAGAGCTCAAGCACAAGATACCTAGGATAAGTTCCTATATCATGACTGGAAAAAAAGGTAGCATTTCTGTCCGAGTATAACTTTGCATGTCATAAGAATGAATTACCTTAGAAATAGCATTTCCAAAGTGATCGTTATACTGGTTAAAAGTTGCATTCAGCTGTGCTTTGCTTCTGGTGGTTAAAATTCTGATAAGCTCTTCATCAGCACAAGCTTTGCCGGATATCTTTTCATGAAGTATCTTAGCCTCGGATTTCGCCAATATCATGTCTACCTCATCGCCTTCATAACGGAAGGCACTCACAAGAGGAACCAACAGCTGTTTGAAAATACAGAGAATACAAAATCATGTCTGAAAATAAAAGGTATAAATCAGACTTGCTTTTTTACCTTGTCTCAGTTCATTTTGTTTGATTGATAAACATGGGATAAATCCCACATGACTGTTTCATTCACTATCATCTCCATCTTATCAGAACAAACACAACTTAAGCCCCGAGTACACTAACATTAGGGAACTCACTTATTACAGCCTGGGAATATGTAACTTACCTTTCGGAAGTCACCAGTTGTGTAATATGCAACATCTTCTTCAAGTGATTTCTTGTAACAAGCATGGTATGCCTGTCTGATTTTGAACAGATCGTACGATGACCTGGTGCAAGCAATCTCCATGATGACCAAATTGCTAGCAGTCAACTTCTTTATAGCCTCATTAGCCAAATAAGCATCTCGCTCTGCTGGATCCAGCGTCCAAAGAAGTATGGCACGCTAATACAACCACAAACATATGCAAACATTTATTGGAGAACATAAGTGACGAACTCCGATCATATGTAAATGATAAAGCAGACCAATCAAGAGAGAAATCAACCGAAACAATCATTACTAGTTCCACATAACTATCATTGCAACGAAAGATAATTGCAAGTCAGTTCATCAAAGAACAAGGATTCTTTCACTTGGTAAATTCGCTCTTCTGAAACCATGTACAATGTCCACTATCCTCTCCATTTCAGGCCTTGAAAGCAGAGTACAAAACAGAGGATCAAGAGGGTTGCCAATCAACAAGATAGAATAGACTCGTACAGATTGCATTTCATACACAGCCCACGATTAGTCTACAGAGATTAAATGAACAAAACTTATCAGCAGACTAACCAGAAAATCACCAGAAAGTTCTTTCTCCAACTCCTTCAGAAGATCCTCACCATAAGCTGCAGCATATGCTTCGCGAATTAACTTTCGCTGTGCTCCATTCCTGTGGGCAAGGATACCGACAATTCCTTCCTCGTCTGTGCCCCATCCTGCAAAAATGAATTCTGCACAGCTTCAATGTACCAGATAGAAAAACATTACTTCATTTTCCCTGATATCTTTTTTGTTTTCAAGATTGCAGGCTATCTACCTAAATGACCTTTTTGGTAGTAAATGATAATGTGCATAGAATGAAAATGGCCAAATCTGTAGTCCATTGAACTGAATCATCAAATGTAGTTCAGAAAGTATGAGCATTCATTTTTTCAGGCTATTAGCCTCCTCTGAGTTCCAAGTTAACAAAAATTGCAACTTTGCCAGTTATTACCTGCAATTTGGCAGCAAACCAAATTTGATTCGCATAAATTTGTAAGAAACATAGCACATTCACCAAACTTCTAAAGCCCATCAGATACCACAATATCAAAATAATTCCAAAAAAAAAAAACGAAAACCCTCTATCCAACACCAGAATCCAAAAAGGCCCCACCCCATGATCAAGAACTGATACAGTCTTGACCATTTCAAGATTAATGTAATTACCACACATCACCAGTCAAAACCCACGAATAATTCTTACATTTCAGTCACTTACGCTCATGATCTTAGTCTCTTCTATGTACAGATAAATTGCATTGAAAGAAAAGAAAGGTTTCCATAGAGATCTGTTGAAGAAAGCAGAGAAAAAAAAGACAATTATAACAACCCGCAAAAGCTTTGTGGAGCTTCTCAGCATCCTCTTCCGAAGGGGGAACATTTGCAGGGACTTTCAGAGTTGCCATTGTTACCTCCAAAAACACCCTCTCTCTCTCTCTCTAAAACACTGTAATGAGGGAGGATTTATGAATGTGATGAGGACGAAGTGGGAGTCATGAATAGTAATGAAATATATAAGCTGGGATTGAGGTGTTAAAGAACTGACGTTATTGTTGTATGAAAAGGAAGCAAAAAGTCATCGAAATCCTCGTTTCCTTTCCGATTCTTGTCAGAGATGCATGAAAGAATATTACAGCTGATGAAAACGTGATTTTCATTTCATATAAAGAAAGGACAATGGAGTTGAAAGATGATCTGATTTCTATGGGACGTGTCTCATGTCGTGTCATTTGGGGTACGATGGGAAATTGACCAAACTATGTATACGAAACGGATAGAAACCCAAATTAATTGATGCCAATTAATGAGAGGTTTTAAATAAAGATTTTAATAATAATATAAGAGAGTCAATGGAATTTATTGTAAAACTCTAAAGAGGACGTTTTCTTCAGCAATAATAAACAAAACTTACAATTAATTTAATTTATTAGAGAAGTAAATAATAAATATAAAAGAAAAAAGAGATGACAAACGACAACGACTCCGCTGGGGATCGAACCCAGAATCTCTGGTTCCGTAGACCAGCGCCTTATCCATTGGGCCACGGAGTCCAATTGATGCTACTTAACTCCATATAATTTACTAGTACTAAAATATATCTTGATTATTCAATGTTTATACATTAGTTCGGAGCATGAAATATATAAAATACAAATCCTACAGTTCAGTTAAATGAAACTTCAAACATTTAAAGACACAAAAAAAAAAAAAAAAAATACAGTAACATGGACTTATACTCAATGATTCTATCATCACTGACACATAGGAAGAATTCTATAAATCCACAATCCATATATATAGCTACCAAATTTTTCATATGGAAAACTGAAGCAGAACTATTTCATTTTGCTCTCTCTTTACACTTTACTACCCTTTAATAGACTTTACTAGTTGTTCCATGGCAAAATGGAAAAACACTTTTAAGTCGCCTTTTCGTATATGCACTCTGGACATATTCTCCAAACACGATTTCCGATTCGTTATCAAATGTAAAAATCATTTGCAATGAAACAACCGTAGTCTAATGATTTGCAAAATGTCCACTTAATATGTTCATAGTAAAGCAGTACCCTTCCACTCATAAAACACGCTTCCTGATATTTGCAAGTTACATCAGAAACGGATTTGACTCCAAAACAAACATACAAATCAAACAGCTACTGTACTATTTTACTCCTTTTTGGAAGGACCATTGATGGCAGGTGTCTTGGCCTCGTCGTATGCCGCAACATGGACACCGAGGGCAGCTCGACCAGACGGGTCAAGATTCTTGGACCACGCTGCATCCCACTCGACAGCCTTTGCTGTGCTGCAAGCCACACTTGGACCACCTGGAACAGTTGATCTTGCAGCATTCTGTGTTCAAAATGACAAGTAAAAAGAACTTAAGCATGGAGTAAACTAACTAATGATGCCGCTTTGGTGGATAAGCAAAGATCTGATCAAGCTTCGAGAAAACGAGCAGGTACGCTTGTGGGTGGGAGACAAGTTATATTGATGATCCAGAAGATAGGAAAATGAATTATAACTGAAGAAACTTCAAGGTAATCCATAATCCAAAACGCTACAACTCTTCCCACTAGTACAGCCACAAGATTAGGAAAAGGAAAGAACAAATGGGAAAGCATATAAAATAAGTCGATAAGCTAACTAGGCATGCAAACCTCACCTTAGGGAAGAATCGCTCAAAGATGGTCCTATAGTAGTACCCCTCTTTTGTTGTTGGAGTATTCTCAGGGTAAACAAAACTTGCATTGGCTAACATTGCATCTGTAACCTGTTGATTAAGTAGAGATGAATATCAACAAATATGCATCAACATAAGGGAAAAATCCATACAAAGTCATAGATTAATTAATAATTTTAGGAACTGGAGAGACAGGCCATACCTGTTTATTAGCGTGATCTTTCAAGCCATCAATCCAACTGTATCCAACTCCATCACTGAACTGCTCCTTCTGTCTGTACAAAATGTGCTGAACCCCACAAAATAAATGGCTTAATAACTCCTACAACTATATGAACCAAAATGTCTTTTTCTTTTAGGGTAATTGTAAGAAACAGGGAGCTGAATGCTAACAATAAACCACGTTATCAAAGCAGGGCAGCAAACCTTGGGCAAATATGGATTCTGCTCGTCATCAAATGCATTGCGTAGAATCCACTTCTCAATTCTTCCAAGATCAGGTCTTATCTGTCATCGCAAGTCAAACAAAATTCTTCAGGAAACTGAACAGTTCTGAGCATTAAACACAGGAAGTGTTCGGTACATATAATTGGAAAGCTTCATTTGATTGACACTAACATTTTTACCCCAGTAACTGTAAATATCTTCCTATTGTTTTCACCCTTTTTTTCTATACCAGTTATCAACACATTGGAAAATATTTACAAGTTGACGTAAGGAAGGAAATTAGAGTTGGTGATTCCAACCATGCGGTGCTTTTCAAGTTCTCATTTCATGAGGGATGGGTTTCATGAATTCGTTACTGGCAGAAGCTTTATTCCTTGAAAATAGTATAGCGGTTAGTCAATCTGTCACATCAGAACACTGCATAATCAACATGCTACCTGAAGTCAATGCCTTGACAAATATTTCAGCATTTGTGGGTAGGGTTTCCCCCACGGACTTTTCTGAGTTACCCACTATAGAACATACGACCCTATACAGTAAGTGCACACATAGATAAGTCCTTAAAGTTCCATCCAATGTTTATTTGGACCAATGTTTACAAATCAAATTGCATATCAACATACTCAATCCCTTCTTACCATTTTCCACTCTGGATCAATATCCATTGCAACATTGATAAATTCCTTGTCTAAGAAGGGCACACGAGCTTCAACGCCCCAAGCAGAAGTTGATTTATTAGCCCTCAAACAGTCATACAGATGAAGAGCTTTGATCTGGATCCAAAGTAAAGCGGACATCATAGAGGAAAACCATTTGTTAAGAAAAAGTAATTAGAAGAGAATACGATACCCTTTAGGTACACATAAACACATAATAACCAACTGCTGAATACCTTTCTACATGTTTCCTGGTGAAACTCCTCTTTGTTGGGTGCCTTGTGAAAATACAAATAACCACCAAAAATTTCGTCGGAGCCTTCACCAGAAAGAACCACTTTAACCCCCAGAGCTCTGATTTTTCTAGACATAAGAAACATAGGCGTACTGGCCCTGATAGTAGTCACATCATATGTCTCAATATGATAGATGACCTCTGCTAAGGCATCTATTCCTTCCTGATTTGGCAATCAAAAAGATAAAATAAGGTCAATCGGATGCGAGAGAGGCGTGTAATAAATTACTTCGTACTTGTGTGGAAATAGTACCTGCACTGTAAAATGGAACTCATGGTGACGAGTACCAAGGTAGTCTGCCACTTCTTTGGCAGCTTTTAGATCAGGAGAACCCTGATAGGAGAAAAATTGAGCGGGCAGACAATTATATACCATTGGAAGTTGAGCATTATTGAAGGGGTATAAAGGTTTACAACAAGATTGACAGACTAGTTTATGCTGAATAATGTGACCTAGTTGCTTCCCTACATTATGTTTCATGAAACAAAATAAATTGCTACAAGGAAAGCCATTCTTTTTTGGAAAGGTCAAAAATGAAAATTTTTGTGTCAAGAGAGTTAAAATAGAAACATAACACCACTTCACGCATTAGCACATGATTATAGAAACAGTCAAGCAACTACAGGTGGAAATGAGAATTGTGGCCTTTTATCACCTTTAAGCCAATACAAAAGGTGTGTAATTGTGACCCCCACTGGGCAGCTTCTGAATAAACCAAATAACGGGAAGCCACCGAGGCAACAAGGGAGGAGTCAAGTCCACCAGATAGAAGTACACCAAAGGGTACATCTGTCATAAGTCTCTTCACAACAGCCTGCAACATAGCAAGAGCATATGGAAAAGCCATTCAAGATATTAAGCATCGATAACATGCAATGACTAAAAAAGCATGAGTTTTGTGCAAAAATTATCTCACAGGTTTCGTTACAAGGAGGGACCACTATGAGTGGTGTGAAGCTTTCTTACAGTGAGTTGTATGCTTGACTAAAAAACATGTTAGGAAGGATGCGACTATCACATATATTGACCAAAGATCAAAGCCAACACATCCACTCAGGTAATCCTTGAGTAGCAAGAAACAGAACTATAATACAGAAGACATACATGAAGGATGGAGAAAGATTAGGAGTATAAAGCAGAGAAAAGATGTAGTAGTAGTAGGAACCAAGCTGTAGGGAAAAGAAGAGAAAGAGATTTGAAGACTGAACAGTTAGGAGCAAAGATCAACCCCACTCCAATTATTAATTTGAGAAAATACGACAGGGATAGGAGAGTAATAGGAGAAGTGAAGGAAAAAAATGAAAGGAAACAACGAAATTACATGTGGGATTCAAGGTGCAACAACCAACAAGGAAGAAACTACTGACCTTCTCAAAAGCCTTTCGCAGTACAAGAGGTTCATAAGGAGCTGAAGGTATCTGTTCTGCAAACCACGGTGGGTTGTACCATCTTCTGAGCCCTCCTGTAACCATCATTTAAGTAGTCTAAACTTAAATGTATTTGCACGCAAGTAAGCTATGCAAAAAACAGAGAAGAAAGAAGCTTGTTCAAAAATGTTAATTAGATTCATCTTGTTCCAGTTAAGAAGCAAGTACCCAGATTCTATAACTGGCTAAGCCCCAGGGGTGTCATCCATACGGAGCTAATATCATAGGCAAAAAAGAAAAAACGCAACCTTTGGCTAATTCATCTCACAATGACAGCAATAAAAACAACCACTGAAATGATAAGCACATGGACAGATTTCATCTCATGAGAACAACAATGAATTTTCAGCACCACAAACTATATATGGCGAGTTCTATTTATTTTTTTCACAGATGCAACTTTAATATGTAGACCTTAAATACATTTTATCTATTACAAAAAAAAGCAACTATATGAGCAGAGAACAAAGCTTGTCTTACACAGTTGTGATTGAGAATAAGTACAATAATAGCCGTGGGAAGCAGAATCTAACATAAATTAAATTGCATACTCTACACAGGTTGCAAAATGCATACCAAGTTTGCTTGAATATAAATGGCCAGGAAGAAAAGACATGAACCGCTCACAATCATCGCTTATAGCTTTCATTTCTGAAGCAAACCAAATGGATCCTGCAGAAAGTGCAGTATTTAGCTGTACAGAAACCACAGAATGAAAGATTAAACTAATTTGCACACTTAAGAGTCAGGATGTCAAATCAATGGATGGGAAACATTTATACAGGATACATAAAGGAAAACAGAGGAGTGCTGACACGCAGCCCTTTCCAACAAGACAGCTGGTAAACATCAGACCAAACTGCATTAAGAACACACTGGGACATGCTAAATAAGCAACTGCAGGAAACCTCTTAAGAATTTGATGAAAATTATTACAGCCCAAAACGTTCACTTACCATCAAGACCCCAGCCAATGTAAAGGGGAGTAATGCCAATGGCATCCCGGGCAGCAATGAAACTATTATCACGGGTGTCAAGAAGCACAAATGAAAACATTCCATCCAACATATTCACAAACTCTTCTCCATATTCCTCATACTGGAACAAAAATTAGTTGTGTCAGAAAAGTATAGGATAAAAAAGCTACTAGCGGAGAATAATTTTACTGTATGCTAAGATTTTTCAATTGAACAACTCTAGGAGACACCTCTTATTCATAGGCTAACTCAAGAGACATCTGTTTTATATAAGTTACTGGAACTTGAACTTCATTACAGTGTTTAAGAACTCACCAGATGAGCGATAACTTCACAATCACTTCCTGTTCTGAACTCATGAGACTTTAGCCTCTCCCTTAGTTCTTTATGGTTATATATTTCCCCATTCACCTAAAAGCACAAAAGAGGGAGGGAGAAAGACTGATCAAATTTAGATCAGAAAAGAATCCATAATAAGGAAGGAGCTACTGGCTATGGAACTTCCAAGGGAATGAACTAACAAACCCCAGCTTCACCACTATTCTTGGCCAACTTTTGATTAATGTTCTACAGTAAGACGCAACATTTTTTGGTAGCAAGACCGTCACCATAAAAATATGCCTTGCGAAATAGTTTTCCAGGTAGGAGGCCTGAGGCCCACAAACATTGGAAATTACAAGTTTGATTGATACGACAATGTTTCAACAGCCATCACATCATATCCTCATTATAAAACAATGTAATAGCCCATAAAAACCAGTATCATGCTTCTCATCTTTTCATTTACATAGAATAAGAGTCTCACTACAATGATATCTGGATTAAAAAAATGTAGAAGTGATGGAGGGGCATCCTGCACTAGTACCATGACTATGGGCAAGATTGTGTACCGCCTTTTGCATAAACATTAGGACAAAGTACATGGAGTACATGTCCTGTTAGGATAGTATTAACATCAGACCTTTTCCCATTTCTTTTCAGGTTACAAAGAAGTGTAGAGAGAATTTTTTTTTCCGAAAGTAACACAATGAACATGAACAAGAGGATAATTTATGGGAAGCACATACAGATGAGAAAAGAGAATGGGGAACTGCAAGTGCACTGCAAGTACTCTACTGCTTTTCTTTTAAAACCCAAGAACATTTGAGCTGTTAGAACTCAAGAATATGGCCAAGCAAGAACAGTTAAAACCACTGCCTATTTCAAGAAACTACTCAAAAATATTTCTGTAAAAGATTTCACCTACAGTGACAACAATTGTTTTGTCTTCATTGTATAGTGGCTGATCTCCTGAGGCAGGATCTACAATAGCTAAGCGTTCATGAGCAAGATAACAATTGTTATGATGGTGCAACCCGCTCCAATCAGGGCCTCTAT
Organism: Sesamum indicum; assembly: GCF_026168435.1. Lineage (NCBI taxonomy): Eukaryota > Viridiplantae > Streptophyta > Magnoliopsida > Lamiales > Pedaliaceae > Sesamum > Sesamum indicum. The sequence goes on along the minus strand of NC_142669.1, from coordinate 18,422,613 downwards.
GCCGCAGCCTGCGGTTTCCAAATGCCAAATGAGTAAGTGTTGTTCATAATAAATGTTATATCTTCATACGGACAGGTAACAAACGTTAACCAACAAAATTCTTGTGCTTCAATTAAAGAGAGTTTCACAGTTCAATAAGTTGATAATAAGAGATATCTAATAATGATACCAACTACAATCATGAATCATGTGTAAGGAAAAGCGATTCTACATGTCCAAGATTAAAAAAAAGGGTTCCGGTATGGGAAGGACATGACATTGATAAGACTGATAGCATCTCTGAAACATTTTGGACACTACAATTTTTTTTAATATCTTTTAAAAATTTAAAAGTTCGTAAAATTAAATGAAGAAATAGTATTATCCTTCTAAAGTCATTCTATCTCATTCTTTTACTTCTATTTTTTCTTAAAAAAAAATATTATGCTCTTTTTTTTCTCAGTGATAACATAATCTATAAATCACATTTCAATAATGTTTAACCCTATAATTGAAACAAATGCCTTTCTCATTATAATTGTATTTTATATTTTATATGTTTTGAACAATCACATATATATATATATGTATGTCAGTATGTGTATACATGTTTATGTTTATACATTTTATATAAGAAATTTATAGGATAGTAGCATACAAACAGCATCATATTCTAAAAGACTTTTAAAAATTACATGTTGTAGTGCCCATAGCGTCCCCTGAACATGTACATGCACCAAAGTCCTTAAGAGAAATGTACATGCAATCTATATTAAATTGGAAAGTATACAGAGATATTTCGATACTGTAGCCCAAATAAACTCAAAGAAAGTAATCAGAACTCGGGGAACAACCGAATCCAACTTATAGGTGGCTTCTGCAATGAAAATAATCAGAATCATAAAGTATAACACGTGTTGAAGATATTTCAAGCACCGTATAACTCATAACATCATCTGAACAAGAAATTTCAACATTCAACCGAATTCTCCAACAAAGTCCATAGTCTTCTCGAGCCATCATAGAGAACTAATAACTAACATTCTTTGGAAACAATTACATTTCCCATTAACTTTTTAAAAATTTTCCCAATACTCAAAATAAAAAACTTCGCCATCATATCTTCCCCCACATTTCGCCTGACAACTAGGTTCAACGAAAACAGGACACAATCAGTTTACCAAAAATTTCCACATAAAAATGAAATTATCAAATCAAAATTCACCGAACAGCACAATGCAACAAAGTCACAACCACAAAATTCAAACAAAACATAAACGAAAATGAACACCTCCTGGAGAGTTCAATAATCCTGGGCCGTTTCCCCTGCGGGTTGTCAGCGATGCCGAGCACAGCGAGAATCCCACACATAGTTTTCCGTGTTGCTTCCTGCTACAACTCCTGCTCTCTCCGTATAAATATATAAATACAAAAAGAAATGTATATCTACGTATACGAATGCCTGCGCTTCGCTCTCTCTGCTTTCCGAAAAGGAGGCGCAAAGATAGAGAGCGAGTAAGAGAGAGAGAGAAAGTTGGGGGGAGGGTGGCTGCTGAATAGTAGACTGGGCATTCAGTTATAAGCCAAGATGGGACGATCTCGGCCGTCCATTTTGAGCGGTTTCCAAAAGATTCCGCTTTGGCTTTGATTTAATTAGGGTTTAAGCGCCGTTAATTGTTTAAGATTCGATTTGTGTGGGGCCCCTCCCCCGGGTCTCGGTTTCCGGGATCTGCTCCTCCTTTTTCCCGTTCCTCGTTTTGGACAAAATTCACATGTTCTGATGTTCCAATTGTTTAAAAAAATAATAATAATTCAATTAATTAATGTTGTTTTTATATTATTGAGATAATTACATCCTCCATTCTTAAAATTTAATATAATTATACATAAATTTTATATGATTTAATTAAATTATATTAATATCTATGAAGTTTATTTTTGTCTAATAAATAAATATTTTCATTTATCAAAATTTATAGAATTTGTAAATTTTAACAATTAAATAAAGAAAAATTCTTGTTTACTTTTAATTGACTTATTATCAATTTATTACAAGTCAAAATAAATATTATTCTGACCAAATTACTTTTATACATCTTTACATGTTAGTGCATGTAACGCGATATATTTTCACCTTTATAAGGATATATCTTCATATGCTAGTGAATTTGAAGCAGTATATATTCGCCCTTATAAGGAAAATTTGGCTAGAAAAATATTTATTTGACATACAATAAATCATATGTAGTAAATCAATTGGGAAAACTATGAATTTTCATTCAATTTGTTTTTTGCTAATATCAGCAAAACTAGTTAAATTTAATTAACAAAAAAATTTATTTATTAAATGAAAGCAAATATTAAGGTTACTATGTATAATTTTCTAAACCACAACAAATCAATGTATAATTACGCTAAACATCAGCGAAAGGCGGTATATTTACCCTTTTTTGTTTTCTTGATGTTAGCGTGGTCTCAATTTATTTTTAATTTGAATGAAGTGTAAATTATGCTATGTTATTTTGAATTATATTTAAATTAATGGATTTGAATTTCAACAGATAAATTTTAAAAAAATAATTTTAAATTACTTTATATTAAAGGATTTTGAAATCCCACGAAATATAAGTTAAATCTAAAGATGAAATATTTAAAATTATTTAAATTCAAAATTTATCAAAATAAATTAGAGAATTTGACATCCATAATATTATAGCAGACAATGCAAATGTAGCCTTGGACTATTTAAGTAATATGGTATTAATGATTTAATAGAACTATAGATATTAATGTCATCAATTATTACAGATTATAATTAAGGTCGAATATTGTCATCTCTGATGTGGGTTCAAATATGTGTTTGTGGAATGACACGGACTCTTGATTTGTATGTTAATTCTCACGTAATCATATTTTTGTTACAAAAACTTCCGAGACGAATGATGGGCTCGTTTCCCATTTTTGTAACCACAAAAAAGAATTACATATTATTTATTTCACATACTATTTTTATTAAAATGGACATATATAATATAAAGTTCACATGCAGATAAGATAATAATTAAAATAAAAATAAAATATATAAACCAACAAATTGTATTTAAAAGAAAATCAGCTTAGCACCATTGATACGATAATGAAATTAGTGCATTTGTATTAAAACAATGTTGAGTCACTCTCTATTTAAAAATATATATATAATTATAATTAATTTCTAAAAACTATAAAATTAAATAAATAATGATCATATTTAAAAATTTAATAAAATAATATCATTAACCACAATTTGTAACTGTAATATTTTTTTTTTATTTTTTTATTTTTTGTATAAGAGATTTATAGATGAAGTGAGTGGAAGGACTGGTCCAAGTGAGACGAGGCGGAGGCTCCAGGAAGAGGAGTTTTGGATAGGACTACCACATTAGTTCATGAATAGACCATACAAAGTTCATGCATAGATTTTAATTCTTTCCGAATTTTAACATTCTAATTAATTAATATTCGAGTGTAAGAGGGTGTCTGAGTGCGTTTATAAACTTTTCAAAATATTTTATACCACGTTTGAAATTTTATAAGATGTTAAAAAATATTAGGTGAATTTTCAGCAAACAGACTTATAAAATTAAAAAAATAAGATGTTACGAGAATATAATTTTTTGTTTCAAAAATAATAATAATTAGGAGTTCTCTACTTATTGTTTATATCTTAACAAATTCAATCGAATTTTATCATAATAATTCTAAAATTTATGGTTGCCGATATTTTATAAAATTAATAAACTTATTTTATTTGTGTTCACAAAATTTTGGTGTCTGTAAAAAATAATTACAAGATAAAAAGATATATAGACAAAATAAAACTTGTTCTTGGATGTGAATGTGTGGTCTTATTTGATTTATAGAGCAAACTACGTGATATATTAAAATATGGTATCAAGGCCTTGAGTTTTGAGCTAAGAAAGACGTGAGACACTTGTGGTTGTAGTGTAGGGTTTCATTGTGGCAATCTGTTGCATGTAGCGATTTGTGTTGGTATGTAATGATTTGTTGTGTGGGGAGACCATTAATTTTGAATTTTGAATTTTGAATTAATAATTTATTCTAAAATTTCAATGTCAACTATTAAAAATATCGATAATTAGTCATCGCGGCATGTTGTCCCTGTGTCTATATAATAAATAATCTTTCACATTTTAAAATATATTATAAATAAGAATAAAGTATATAAACCAACAAATCAGATTTTTTTTAAAAAAATACCTTAAAGTAAAATAGCGACACAACAAGCGAATTGGTGTAGTAGTGTTAAAATGACGTGGAGTCACATTTGTAAAAGGAAACAAAGGTAATTATAATTAATTTTTAAATTAGTCTAATTAGAGGCATAATTGCCATATTTTTAAAATTGTTCCGAGTTGCCATTAACTATTGATTATAGGTGTGGATTGTCTTTCTTTTTCATGTTAGTATAGACATTGATAAAATAAAAATACGGCAATTCATAAAAAAAGAAAAAATAAAGGGTGTGTTACATTTGGTTCCTTAAGTATTTGTTAAAATTATTTTAGTCCATTAAGTTTATTTTTTTGACTTTAGCACCCTAAGCTTTAGTTTGTGCATTGGTTTGGTCCCTCTGACAAATTTTTGGCAGATTTTGACTGTTTCAAGGATAAAATGATCAATTTAAATTCAACTTTCTCACTTAAGTTTGTAAAAAAAATCAAATTAATAATAATTTTCGATAGGAAACCATTTTTTCTTTCATATATTTTTGTATGTTTGATGTAATTATTTTATGTAAATAATAATTTTTTGAACTCTTGTAAATATAATAATAATATATTGCTTAACTTAAATAAAATAATCTTTTTTTTATTTTTAGAAGTTACAAAAATAAAATATAATAGAATTATGAATATATTTTATAAAATTTATCTAATCTTAAAATATATAAAAAATCTAATTTGAAAAACCCTTAAAATGAATCAAATCAACCAAAAAAATTAGTTAAAATTTATATTCTATCAATTTTCTGTTTGAAATTCCAAATATTTAATAAATATTGTTTATGTTTAACTTTTGCAAATTTATCTTTAATTCTTAAGATGAAAAAATACTGACATTGCTTTTTATTCATTATTATATTTTTGAACTAAATAAATTTTATAAAATTTATTCATATTTTTTATTTATTTAATTATTGAAAATAAAAAAAGAACTGTTTATTTTAAATTAATCAATATGTTATTATTATGTTCACAAAATTTTAAAGTTATCATTATTCACATAAAATAATTATATTATGTTCAGTGTACAAATATAGAGAATTATTTTTTGGCTTAAGAAAAGGACTTGATACACTTACAAACTAAAGAGACTGACATGAGAAAAAATTAAATTTAAATTGATAATTTTATCCTTCCAAAAATTAAAATTCGATCATATTTTCATCAAAAAATGGTTCGAGAGATCAAATTGAGATAAAATTTAAAAATATTAAAATAAAAAAATAATTTTTTTAATAAATTAAAATGATTTTAAATAAAAATTTAAACGACCAAAAATAGCATTTACTCTTTCCTAAATTGAAACTTTAGAAATTAGAACATTGACGAACACGACGTCGTGTGGCAGCCAAAGCCGGCTATTTCCTTTTGCAGCGTTTCCCCCGTGGACGCCAGACAGAAGAAAAGCACAAAATACAGACATTTCTCGCAATTAAGTCTTTCTTCTTCTTTTTCTTGTTTCTCGTAACCCTCAGAAATTACCGATCGCCACATCAATGGCGGTCAGGAGGCGCGAAGCTCCGAAGGCCGGCGGGGTTAACCCGAATCCGAATGCTAGCACGAAGGTGTGGCTCTTTTCTTTGCTGCTGACGCTTCAGTACGGTGCTCAGCCTCTCATCTCCAAACGTTGTACCAGGTGTTTTATTTTAATGATTTTCTTTTTTTTTTGTTCACCTTGTTGTTACTGATTTGGTAAAGTACTGGAACCGCAATCAACATTGTTGTGCTTTTGAGGAAAGATTGCTTCATTTTTTAGGTTTTGATTCGGAATTGTGTATGGTTGTATCCGATATTGCTTTCTGTTTTATTGGAGGTTGGCTGTATACTGTGCTAGTTGTATGTGGCTCTAGAGAAATTATTTGCTTAAGACATCGTGAATATTGAAGAAATTGAGTACATTGATTACTAAAGTCATTTAGTGTACTTATAAGGTTTCAGATTGGGCTCTGTATAGTGCATACTATTGATTGATTACTCCTGGGCGCTCTGTCCATATATTGCCTTTATGCTTACTCTGGTTGGATTGATCGCTCTGGGTGTTTCATCCGCCACCAGGTGCTTTCGGTTTGTGCTCTGGTCTGCAGATCATTTTCCTTTGTTTTATTGTTTCCATTGGTTAAGTTTTGCATCTAGTGAAATTTGTCAGAACCATTACAGCAAGTTCTCCGCCTGTGCTCTTCAAGATGTGGACGGTCGTCCATATAATACGTACTTCAAAGGTCTGGAATGGAATTTCTTCTTCTGAGGAAATGCAGATTCTGCACATTCAGCCAACCACATGCAGTGATTTAGTATTCCCCTTTTTTGTGCATTATAGATTTATTGGGCTCGTCGTATGTGGTTTATCAGTAGTTAACTGCACTAATTTTTTCATTTTACTATGAGCCAAAATCTTAATGCATTAGAAATAACTTTTCTGACAACTTACATGTTCTCTGTCATATTTTCTTCTTCATGCAGTCGAGAAGTTATAGTGACTTCATCTGTTCTGGCATGTGAGGTGGTTAAGGTAACTCTTGTTCTATACTTTCTTCTCCACCTAATTTTCAGGTTTTGGTTCGTTTGAATTTTAAGTCTCATTTGGAAGTGTGATAGGTGATCTCTGCTATCATGCTTTTAGCGAAAGATGGAAGCTTGAGAAAGACATTCAAAGACTGGACTTTGATTGGCTCTTTAACTGCATCAGGACTTCCGGCTGCCATCTATGCGCTGCAGAATAGCTTGTTGCAGATCTCATATAGAAATCTTGATTCACTCACATTCTCAATGTTGAACCAGACGAAACTCTTTTTCACAGCATTGTTTACTTTTATCATATTAAGGTACTTCCTCATTTTAAAAAGTTGCATTTCTGTCATGTGGCACATGCAACTATCAAATTGGAAGCCAGTGATCCCTCTACTGTCATGCTTTTCTTAGCACTATCAGCATTCTCAACCTTAGTTACAATTATGTTTGCTGCAGGAGATCACAGCAACTTGTACTGGTTTCCTGATTACCAGTCCCCCCCACCCCCCACCCAATACAGGAGTTGGTTTTAAAATTTTAATATGCTTTTAAAATTTCTTAGGAGTCATGTTCTTCTTTTTGGTTCCATTAACAGGCAGAGGCAGTCAATTCAACAGATTGGGGCTTTGTTCTTGTTGATAATTGCTGCAATCCTTCTTAGCATTGGTGAAGGCTCAAGTAAAGCATCTAGTTCACGTAATCCAGATGAAATCTTATTCTATGGGATTATTCCGGTCCTGGTAGCTTCTGTACTTTCCGGTCTGGCCTCGGCTCTGTGTCAGTGGGCTTCTCAAGTAAGCAAAATAACTTAATGCTCCTGTTTGGATTTGAAAGCTGTGTCTGCTCATATATTTACCCTTTCTAGTTTGCAACATTTTGAACAAAGGTCAAGAAACATGCATCTTACTTAATGACTGTGGAGATGTCTATAATTGGGAGCCTTTGCTTAGTGGCTAGCGCATACAAGTCTCCAGATGGTTCGGCTATCAGACAACATGGCTTCTTTTATGGGTGGACTCCTTTGACTTGGGTAAATATTCTCTATTGATCATACCATTACGAAGTATACATGGAGTCTAAATCATGATCTCCTGATGCGCAAGTATTGAGTTTTCTCTACTCTTTGTGATCTTCATGATGCTTCCTATGTAAAAAATCAAGATGAGATATTAACTCTGAAACTGATAAGTGAAAGGCGTGTTTATTGGACTCGGAGCTGTCTTTATCACTTCTAAGAGTGTATGTGTATTCACACTTGTGTGCCTAATGAGAAAATGTCCCATAGTATGCTCAACGCATTAATGTGGAATGTATAATGTCTTATGAGCTAACAATTTCAACAACATTTTCGGTATCTCGTGTGAGATTTCATTGATTATACATGACATTTAGATAGTTTTGCATGCTGTATAATTTCAAGTTTCATGATTTTTGTTGTTCCAGATTCCTGTTATACTCAATGCTGTTGGTGGAATTCTTGTTGGTCTTGTGACAAGTTATGCTGGTGGTGTCCGAAAGGTGAGTTTTCAGATTTTTATTCTAAGTAACATACTGCCATAATCTACAGTGAGATACTATTGGGTTCCCATTTTGAAAAATCCTTTATGCTGGGTGTCCAAAATAACAAGCATCTGAAATTTAAAACCACGAATTTTCTACATCGTTGAGTTGGGAATTCAACGGCCCGAACCATCTCAATGTTATAGTTTTCAGATTGAAAACAATGGATTAAGCTGCATATCATCCATAAGGCCTTGATAGTCTGTATGACATGAATTGTCTCTGAATAGGCATGCCCATGCACATGACTCAGAAGAAAGACAAATGCATGTTAACAACTTCCAAAGTGGTTGTAATTAATATTACTATCATCAGTGATTTAGATACTCTTCTACTGTTTTGCTGACGGTTTTATTTAATCATTCGACATATATGCAGGGATTTGTCATTGTTTCTGCCCTTCTGGTCACTGCCCTTCTTCAATACATTTTCGATGGAAAACCACCTTCACCGTACTGTCTTGTGGCTCTCCCGTTGGTTGTCACTAGCATATCGATCTACCAAAAGTACCCATACCGTGTCAGAAAGAAGGAATTATGAGTTAAAAAGACAAGCTATAACATTAAGGGGGGAAAGGTTGCTTTTATACATCATTAGTTTGAATTCATGTGTATCGAAACATCAGAAGAGTGAGGAAAATCGCTCGAAATTTTTAATGAGCCAACTTTTTCCTCTTAGGGCAAGGATATTGAACTATTGAAGAGGGCATGGCATTCTGTTGCTTGCTTTCCTTCATTTGTTCTTCCTCATAGTAAATGTTGTGACATTGATATCTAATCCAGCATGATACATGCATCATAATGTGCAATTGGCTGACTCACCTTCAGTGTTTGTATGTTGCTGGAAATAATAGAGAATGATGTGAGATTTATCAATTTCTATTTCGGATGTATCATCTGTTTTTGCTAATTTTAACAATGTAGCATATCACAAATCCTGCAGTATACTAACACACACTGATTCAATTTCTCTTTGTAGGTTCAAGTTTTTTGGGAGGGTTAATTACACTTAAATTCCCTCTATAAATATGAAATTACACTTTTTCCTAAAGAAATTCTAAAATTACATTTATACCTCGTTCAAGATTTAACTGTTTACACTTGGTCTTTTTTTGTTATGGTTTGAACCAAAAAAATGTTGATATTAGTAAAAAATATTATATAAAATTTTAATTTTACTCCTTATTTAATATTTTTATGTAATAATTTTGTACTTATAAGAGAAAAAATATAATAATGTTAACCCTACTTCATATATATATATATATATGTCAAAAATATACATGTCAATATTAAATTAGGGGTAATATGAAATATTTAAAAAAAATTTTTTGTTAATGTTAATATTTTCTTTTCAAATCCTAACAGAAATAGATCATGTGTAAACAAGAAATTTTTGGAGGGTTGTAAGTGTAGTTTTGAAATTCTTTTAAGAAAAAGTATAACCTCATATTTTTAAAAAAGGTTTAAGTGTAATTAACCTTTTAGGAAAAGAAATAGTATAAACCATCATCGTAATGCAATTTTCTGCTGAAGATAACAGTTTCTTTTCTTTTTTTTCCCCCTAAATGCTATTACTCTTATTTGTAGGATATTCAATGGTATTGGTGGACAAAATTTGGATCAGAACTCAGGACTTCCCTACAAAGGAAAGGTGATGCTAATTCAACTTACTGATTGTTGGCCCTAAAATCATACTTGTGGTACCTATGATTCTGAATAAGAGACTGTGGATCTGTATAGTTACTTCAAAGGATGGGATATGCAAGGGATGGGTTAGAAATGGGATAAAATGGGAGATGACACTAATTTATCACATTCATTTTTGGTTTACTTGTATGGGATATTTGAGGGGTAATATTATCTTATGTCTATTTGGGAGGATAAAGTGGACAGAAATTGTAACATAATGCTTAATTTAATTGCTTTTTGTCCAAATGAAGCTCAAAATTATGTAAAGGGACCAATACTTCTTATTTATGCTTTCATGCTCAATTGTAACGGGAGTTGTATTCCTTATCTATTTCATCTATTGCTTCAACTGTAAGAGAGTAGTACTCTTTATTTATAACTTTCTAGATGTCTTTAGGAAGTTAGTACTACCCGTTAGAAAAGAGACACACAGTTGTAGCATGTCTCAAATGATTTGGCATCCATGCTTTGCCATTGCTTCAAAACGGTGTTGTTTGGAGGAGTATGTGGATGAGTGCTACACCAAAATCACTTACCTCAAGGTTTATGAAGTGATGATCAATAAAGTCCTTGGGTTAAAGGACTACATCAAAACTGACATATAGCCTTGCAGCCTCCAAAAATGAAGATCAAGAGGGGCAGGCCACAGAAATTGAGGAGGAAGGGACCTAATGAACTCCAAAACACATTCACGAGAAAAGGATTAACTCACACATGCATGAATTGTTTTGAAGTAGGCCACAACAAAATAGCACCACATCCAAAGTCCAAAGATTACAAGGTTTGCTTCTTTAGTAATTGTCTGCAATTCAAACTTTCTTACATTGACTAAAGCTAACCAAAGATGTTTGTTTTGTGATAGGCACCTCCAGCACATGATCAAATGCGTAATGCAGGCCAATATGCCCCTCCATTGGGTCACGAAGATGCTTTGGGGTCTCAACCAAAGATGGCTACAAGTGACAATATAAGAACAAGTAGGCTATCAAGGAAGAAGGAATGCAACTCTCTCGAGGAAGAGGCAAAAAAGTTATCCTTCATCAATACTTGCATCTAGTACACTACCAACTGCTCTTGAAAATATCCCGCCTATTGCAACCACCAATACCAGAAAATGAACCAAGAAGCCAACCACTTTTGGGAACATCAGGAAAAATCCAAAAGAAGGGGATGGAAGTCATAAGCAGCAGACTGTTTTTTTTTCAAAAAAATTGAAATTTCTGTATTATTCTGAATTTGTGGTTGTGTTAGGGTTTTAGTGTGGATTGGATTAATAATCCATGCTAATCACTTGTTTTCTTTCTATGACATTGATCCCTGATAATGAGGGCATGATAGATAAACAGGGCAAGCTTGAATTTTGGTGTGATGGATGAAATGCAAGCTTCCACCACAATCTACCTCTCTTTTATTTAGGGTTGTAAATAATATGAATTGAATAAAAAATATTATTATTCAAACTTATGTAATTGATATCAAGCTTAAAAAAATCATTGTTCTAATTAGGGGTGCTAAATGTAATTTTTCAAACCACAAAAAGTTTACGTGTAATTACATAAAACCACATTGGAGGGAAATGTAACATCCCTAATATTTTTGGTTCCACAGTATTAAAAAATATTGTAAATGTGGTTTCATGGACTGAACTTGTTGAACCAAATTTGTTAGGCTTTAGGACCACATATGCAATATTTTTTTAATCTCGTAAGACAAAAAATATTAATTCCGTAAATTATGAGATTAAAAATGCAACACCTTTTATTTTATAGGACAAAAAATGTAATTCTATCTAAATAAAAATAGGAACGGCGTGAAACAACTAAAAGGTTAGTTTAATTTTAAGGTCCCTGGTGGGCTCTAAATACCTAATTTCAGTTACGGATTATTGACTCTCACAATATTCGTGTACTTTGATTTTTATGGTTAACATTATCATCATTATTATCCTTAAGTTGTTGGCTAACGCATTTAAAAGATGCTATATGACTATGGAGATGTTAATGAGTTCTAATTTAATTGGTGAAATCGATGTTTCATAATTCTAAGGTTATAACTTCGAACTCCGTTAATGTATTTGATATTGATATATGATCTTATAGTTATCGGGCTGCTGTTAGATATAGATATTTCACATTGATTGTTTCGATTAATTCAATAAATAATAGTCTATCACTTTCATTTAAAACAAAATATTAAGGGATAACTGCAGTTTTGATCCTCTGAATCTGATACTAATTTAATCTCGATACATGTGTTCCATCTTATCAAAATTCGATACATCTATAAATATGTAAATTATAACTATATTTTATAAAATTTTGACATAATTATGAATACTACCTCGTATTGAAAAATTATAAAGACTCTCCTTAAACAAAAAATAATTATGTAGTCCTAGACAATGTGGTAGAAATTACTATTTTATCCTTGTTGAATTTTTTCTTCCTAATCCAACATATAAAATTAATATATGGTGTGTAAAATGAAAATTTCAAAGCTGGAATAGCTCAGTTGGTTAGAGCGTGTGGCTGTTAACCACAAGGTCGGAGGTTCAAGCCCTCCTTCTAGCGTGCGCTACTTTTAACTTATTACCTTCTCCAGAATTAGAAAAAAAAAAAAAAAAAGAAGTGAAAATTTTCATAGAATTTATTAATCCATAAAAATACTATAAATTATAAACATTTTAAAAGTATATAGTATTATAACTCATAATTCAAAATAATATTTTAATCCGTTCATCATAAAAATAAAAAATTCGATGAGATATGAGGAAGAGTAATCAAATGAACCAGACGAATATTTGTAATTTTTTTAATAACAAAATTATATTTATAATTATATCAAATTCATTAATTATGTAATTATGACATATTTAAGATTCACTACCATTCCAACTCCAAAATTGAATGAATAAATTAAAATTCCCAAATAAAAACGTATCGACTATCGAGAGGGGAAAAAAAAATGAAACTACTATAAAATTAAAATATATACGCTACGTTCATGAAACTCAAACTCGCAACCTTTCTACTGTAAGGCCTCAACAAGACTTAACAAATAAATTACAATAATTCATTTGGATTCATCAAGCAAAAAAGTTTGTTCAACCAATACATAAACATGACTTAACAATATTACAATAATATATATAAAGTGAGACAAATATACGTATTCAGTAAACTCGAACCCATAACCTCAAATTTATTGATGAAACCTCAGTTTTAGCTCTAACAAAAGACTAAGACATGATGGGTCATATTACAAAGGACACATTTGAAATTGAAATTGTGGTGAGTTGAGGCAAGTCCATTTGATATGAAGTGGAACCCCATGAAGAGTTGCCTATAAATACACAATTTCAAACACGTCTTTACGTTACTTACCCATCAAAACTGAATCCCACCTCCCCCACTGCTCTCTTTCCTCGCCATCCTTCATAGATTCAGATCCGATCATCATCATCGTCGTCCTCGTTGTTGTCTCTCTCAATATATACTGCTCCTATGGCGGTGGTGTCACCATTAGCAAAGTACAAGCTGGTGTTTCTGGGCGATCAATCCGTCGGAAAAACCAGCATCATCACCCGTTTCATGTACGATAAGTTCGACACCACCTATCAGGTAAATACACATATTTACATAGACGATCGTGCACATATACACACACTCACACACACACACATATATATATATATATACATATATATGTATGTATGATATGTGAGTGTTTGACATTTTCGTCAGTCTCTTATTTTAGTTTTTCAATTTGTTAATGAAATGTCTCGATTTCTTTCTTTCTCAGTCCAGTGATCAAATGTTATGATTTGATGTAGATCTTGTTGAGGCGAGCTATTGAAATTGTAGAATGTTTGATTTCTTCTAGAAATGTTTGACTTGTCATCATTTAGGACAGTCTTTTTACTGTTTTATTGATTACTAATTTTCACTTCTCTGGTAGAAGGATATTGGCCTTCTTTTCTGCACACACAATACACACGCAAATAAACCTGGTTGTGGTAATATGACTCAAACAAGATGGGTTATGAAATTAATGTGTACTATTGACTGATTAATTAATATATAATATGAACATTTGTGTTGTAATTTTCTTAAAATTTTTATATGCAGGCCACTATTGGCATTGACTTCTTGTCAAAAACTATGTACCTCGAGGATCGAACGGTTCGCTTGCAGCTGTGGTAACATATTCTTTACTCTTTCCACAGTTAGAGCAAGCTAAAAAAAGCATCACCATTTATGTCTTAGGTTTCATTTAAATATGCCGGAGACATAATTACCAGTTACATACGCTTTATAGGATTTGAACATGAGCTTGTCAACTTGGGACACATTTGGACTTTCAGGTTTGAAATTCAGCAGTACTTGGTTCCTGTCTCCTGGAGTATTGGGGTTGGACCATGGATCATAGTTTCATAGGATTAAGTGTCGTGCCATAATTTTCTTATGATATTTGAAACAAGAGATAGTCAAGAGAGATTAACATAGTACTGGTGTTGAACACTTGATCATAGTTTCATAGAACTAATTGTTGTGCCCATATTTTTTCTTATGATATTTGAAACAAGTTGTGCTTATGGGGCCAGGGATACTGCTGGTCAAGAGAGATTCAGGAGTCTTATTCCAAGCTATATCAGAGATTCTTCTGTTGCAGTGATTGTCTATGATGTTGCCAGTAAGTTCTTACTGGTCTGTTAAGCCTTACATCCCTGGCTGGGTGCATTGCAAAAACAGCAATGCGACACATGCTGTTCTTGTTGAATTTCTCCACTAGCTAATTAATTCTTGTCCTCCGACAATGTTATTTCGTTCTTTTAACCTGGCAAAGTCTCGTAAGAATCAGTTGTTCTTTGCTGAATTTTTCTGTCTTTGCAGATCGGCAATCATTCTTGAACACTTCAAAGTGGATTGAGGAAGTAAGAACCGAACGAGGCAGTGATGTTATTATTGTTCTTGTAGGGAACAAAACTGATCTTGTTGATAAAAGGTGAGAGGAGTTCCATTTTCTAGCAGTCTGAGGGACAAAAAAAAGCATCATGAATGTTTGTGCGAATTTTTGCAGAAAACACAGTTGTGCTTGAACTTATCTTTATTATCCTATAAAATAAAAAAAGGAAACGTACTAAAAACTCCCAAAAACACACACACTTCTTTATCTTTCTCTCTTATCCCCAAAAAACAAAGAAAAACACTTTAAAATGAAACTAAAAATCCCCTTTTCTCTTGCGTTCTTCTGTTGGCGTAGGGAGAATTCTGAATTGATTGTCTTAAATATGACTCTGCTCTACTTAAAGGTCATGCTCTAAAGAACACTAATTCCTAGCTCAAGAATCAACCTTAATGTCCACATCAAGTTTTATCTAACCGAACTAATCATATTACAAGTATTATTGCACTAGTCATGCGATTTATTACTGTTTTTACTATACACTAATTACATGGCAAGTGAACCCACCATCTCATTTTTTGAACCTACTCCTAACTAAAACTTCCTGTGTGAATGACGATTTTTCTGCATCCTCAGCTCAAACGGCAGACAGAGACTTGTCTAACTTTTTAGTTGAGGATGATTTGTTGCCATGTTTTAAGCGTGTTTTCCGTTCTGCAATTCCTGGATGAATCAAAATTTATGATATCATATTGTTCTTGCCTTATACAGGCAAGTTTCGATTGAAGAAGGAGATGGTAAGGCTCGTGAATTTGGTGTCATGTTCATAGAAACTAGCGCTAAAGCAGGTTTCAATATTAAGGTGAGGACTATTGCATTTTGAAGAACATGAACTCGATTGCAGCTTCGGGTTCTCCTATGCACACTGCATTGCAGTTTACTGATTTTCTTTATATCAGCATTTGCTCTAAGTGAACACTTTGATGTTTGTTGTGGATTATATTTTGATTTAGGGATAACTTGCATGTATATATCACCTGGATTTGTGTATATCACAAAAAAAAATCCTCAATTTTGCAATCCATACTTCCTTTGGAGTGATATTTTGCCTTATTTGTTCGTCCGACCATTTGGTTTTACACAGGGCAAACCCGTAATATAATGCACAACTGCAGCTGATATAATAACAATGTTGTTTCTCTTCTGGAATAGATCTTCACCTATTTTTATTGGTAAACATAGTTTACGTGGTGTCTTATAGTAGTCGGATGTTTGATTTTGAAATTTTGACATTATCAGAGTCTTAGTCGAAATTTTGCAGGGCGTGTGTTTGGTTTGAAAAATCAGACATGAAAAAACCGCAATTTATCACAGTACGTTTAAGTAGTATGAATATATGTAACTAGTGCAATTTTATTATATAAATAGTCAATTGTCAGTATAATTATTCTTCCGAATTCATGTTTATGGAGTCGCTTCAGAACTTCTGCATCTAAATGTAAGTTGGTTTGCAGCCCCTATTCCGGAAAATAGCTGCTGCACTACCAGGAATGGAAACGCTTTCCTCCACAAAGCAGGAGGACATGGTCGATGTGAACTTGAAGCCGACATCAAATGCTGCCAATGCGGAGCAGCAAGGAGGAGGCTGCGCATGCTAGAAACTGTACCAAAGAGTGAGGAAAAAGTAGGAGGCAAGGGAGGGGGAAAAATTGGAAGTTTTCGCCGCGCGTGTGTGTGTGTGTCTGGTGACATACCATTGAGTTTTTTTATTATTTGGGATGGAGGACTGGAAGTACTAGGAAACAGATTAATTTTAAAGGCTGGAGACTGATCAACTGGGTGGTATTCCACTTCGGAATGCTTAGGTTCAAAATTTGGAGAATTGTATTTTTGTACTTAAATCTTGTTTTAATGTTGGATTTAGGATGGGAACTTCTTACTGTGTATCTTGATTCAGCTTAGAGAATGTGATTTAATTGACAAATTGTGACTGGGATGTCTTTCTTTTCCAAGCAATTGGTCTTTGCACTCCCTGAATGTAGTTAGATCTGTTTTTGAATTGAAAATCTTATTGGGTTAAGGCTTTTAATTTCATTTCGTTATTTAATTAAACTAAAGTGGATTTTCTCCATTATTATGATGGATTTTTCAAAGGGTTAATCTTAAACCCTTTTTGGAAATATAAAATTATATTTTTTTTCAAAGAAATTTTAAATTACACTTACGCTCTTTTCTAAAGTTATCTGTTTACACCTAATTCTCTTCTGTTAGAATTTAGATGAAAAATATTAATGTCGGCAATAAAAATGTTATGCAAAATTTAATTTTACTCCCCATTTAACATTTTTATTTATATTTTTGTACATATAAAAGGATAAACAATATATATATGGAGTGAGATTAACATCATTATTTTTTCTCTTATTGGTACAAAATTATTACACAAGAATATTAAATAAGGAATAAAATTAAAAATTTCATATACCATTTTTTTTTTTTTACTAACGTCGGCACTTTTCGACCAAACCCTAATAAAATGAGACTAGGAGTAAACAATGAATATTTTGGAGAGGGTGTAAGTGTAATTCTGAAAGTTTTTTGGAGGAAGTTGTAGTTTTGCATTTTTAGAGGGGATCCAAGTGTAATTAACCCTTTCAAAGTTGCATCAAATATTGGAGTGATTTGAAATTCTTAAAACTCTAATTCAAGTGTTATGAGAACAATCTTAGGCCTAATAAACCAACCCCAGGCATGTGCTTGAGTAACGCATGCCGAGGGTGGGGGTTCAACAGAGCAACCATGAACCATCGAGATTGATATATCATTCACGATGACATCAGTATATTCAGATCTAATGGTCACCACCCCATATAGGTTTCTACACAAATGGAAAGCATGAAAGCATCCCTCCAAAAGGCAACAACTACATGTAAAATTTTGGCACAAAAGCCTCTTCTACAGCAAAAAATCTCATATTGATGAGCAATATGTAAACCGAAAAATTTGTATACAGGGCAAGTTACCAATTGTTGCATCTTAGAGCAGTTCCAGATGTTTCAATATGTACATTAATGAAAAACTTACATCACTGAACCAAAAACAGGAAGATACAGTAAGCGGAAAAACAAAAACAGGAAGCTATGATCCTAACAGATTCTTCCATAAAAGATGGCAATAAGAAGGCAGAAGTTAAGTATTTTAGACATTACCAGACACATCACTGATTTGCCTCACTCTCAGTGTTAGGTATATTAGGATAATCGTTCCCATGCTAGACCTGAGAAGGAAAAAGACCATTAGATGTTGAGTTTTATGCCAAGGAAGTAACTAAAGCATCTTGAGCCAAAGAAATAAAAGAAAAGAGCAAAAATACCACGAGTTTTAACTATGAATTGAGAGTTCAAGAAGATTTTCAATGATAAAATGAAAAATCACAAGATATCAGTGAAGTTAGCTCTTCGTCTGTCTGTGCAAACCACATTTATACTCCACTGCCTGGTGATATTATACAACATATGCATAATACAGATGACTTTTGGTCATCACATATAAATAGTAGAACTGCTACCCTTTTGTTCATTGTGTGTATCAAACAAATTACCAAAACAATAACAAAAATAGCTAGGGCATTTCGTGGTAGGTCTCAATAATTAAAGCATGCATGAGTAACATAGCGTTGTGATTGAATCCCATCAAGAGGTAGTTCCTGGCCACTAGATTTTTCTTTTTACAGCAGAAGGCCAGAAATATCAAGATTAAACACACAATATCTCTTGGGAAGAAAATTTCTTCACCATTTTTCTTTTTGCTAACATCTAACTTGTTGAAGATTATGTGGGCCCTGCTTCGTCTGCTTGGCCATACCTCAATTTCTATTTTTCCTTTAATGACAAGACATTCTTTAACTCAATATCGATGTTAAAAGTAAAGTTTTACATACGGGACAGCTCAATAAGCACAGTATAGGATGATTGAGCTTACAAGACCGAGAAAAGGAGAACTACTCTTCTTGAATTGAATGAGGGGGATCGCTTGTATTTCCTTGATCTATTAGTAGGCGTTTCATAGACTCTCTCCAGTAGAAACTTATCTGTTATACAACACAAAGAATGTTAGGGAAAAACTGAATCTCATAATACGACATATAACATGGTAAATATCATATGAAAAAGAAGAACATGTTCTCTAATAACATGAATTTATGATGGTTGAGGCTCACCTTAAAACATGATTTATACAAGTTAAGCATTATGAGATCCAAAGATGAAAATAAACAAACGGAATGACATTAGAATGGACATAGCTGATATTCAAGGGCAGCTCATACAACAGGTTAGTGGTACTAGTACTACATGGATATTTGCATGCTGGGTAAAAGTTTCTGTTATCATATAGGAGTTCACTTATTTTTCAATTTCCCTTCACATTATTAACATAAAGGCACTACACAGGCACAAGCATAAACATAGTGCATAAGAAATGGTGTGCTCTTTATGTTTAACTTGTCACAGAAACACTTTATTACATGTGGATCTTTAAAGAGAAGTGCAGAAATTTCAATTGATAGCTTGCACTGGAATTCGAGAAGAAGTGCCTATGCACAAAACCTTTGGAATAGGCAAAAAAAAAAACAGATTGCAATATTATGAATCATTGAGAAAACAGAAATCAGCATGATTGTGGTTGCTTAAACTACCTCTTGAAGTGAACTTTGGTAACTCAACCCCATGTTTCATCAGGAGCTGCATGAATTTTCCTCCTATTTGGAAGCAGATCTCTCTCTGGAATGCCTTCTGTAAAAACAATTCATTTCAGTTTCAGCTCATGCAATGGGTTCAGTATCATCCTAAGAGAACATCATCCATGGCCAGAACACAAAACAACTCTTGATAACATTTCAAGGACATTGAACAAACAAAGCACATTAATGAGAATATAGAGACATACTGCTACGGAATCGTCAGACTTCAAAATGACACCAGATTCTTCGTTACACATGGGAATTTCTGCCTTTCCTTTCTCAATGTCCACATCCAGGACAGATGGTGCATAATTATTCAATTTATCCACTTTTATGTTGATTTGATTTTGCAAGTCAGGCTCAGAATTTAAGCACATCTCGCTTTTCACCAAAGTAGGAACCTCCACATAGCTAATATTCAACGGGAGCTCATTCTGCAGGTTAGGGGTTCCTTTGTCAGGCAAAACCACAATACTGTGGACATTTTGGCACTGAGAGAAACAAAGTAAAAATCATTCAACAGGATCACATAAATCAAAAAGAAAAACTAAAAGTAAAGGAACAATCACATCACAAATCAAAAGGGATAAACAACAAGAAAAAATGCTTGAAACTCTGGGAAACAATATATGAACCTGAAAGCTAGTACCATCAGACCTCATGTGCAGCCACACGAACAAAGACACAAAAATATCAAGATACTCATAAACTTATCTTTAATAAGCCCGAAACGAGCATACATGAGGTCCTGGTTAATATATTTCCTTCATGAATTGCCGAAGGTTAGAGTGCATCAATTAGTCGTATTACATCAGTTTTGGGTTCAAGTATTCACCAACTATTGCTTCAACCTCCAGAATAGATTGGTTGTATTAAGATGATCCGTAATGCAAACAAATATATCATCATCAAAGCACATGATTCTATAGCAATGGAGCACAAAACACGTCAAGTTGTATTAGACTAGCAGTTAAAGTTTCAACTCAAATGTTGCCCCACGTTAATTCCTAACATCCAAAAAAATACAAAATCTAAGAGAAATAGTCAAGAAAACACACCGAATCACGGATTAAGTATTGTGTAACCAATAAAGTACCATGACGCACATAAAGCACAAATTCACTGAGTGGTCAATTGTGACCAACCAGGCACCTCTTCGGCATCATCACCTCCAGCCAAAATCCAGAGCTACGCAATAATAGTTTTTGTCCATACCTCAATGGCGTCATTCAGATTTTTACCCAAGTAAAAAGTGGAAGTATGACCTCATACTCTTTCCAACAATTTTTACATTCTGAGAAATTGATTCCTATAGAACGTAAAGAAGAAGAACAGGAAGAAGAATGCGCAAACTTAATCAAATTCAGAGACAATATCACTATATTAAAACGTTCCCATCTTTGCTTCTAAAAGTTACTATTACATTTCAGGTCAACGGTAATTACCAGCAGAATCCAAGAAACAGAACAAAATTTCAATGAACTAAGAACAAGTTAAACCAAATCTCAAGGAAAACAACCAGCATTGCGGCAATTTCTTAGCTAACTATCGTATTCGAATTCAGAATAACTGAATCGCAGAGTTGAACTTCGAAAGCCACAACAAGATGTTAATAACAACAAAAAAACACAAAAATGCAGCTGAAAATGGACAAAGAAAGGCCATATCCCAATGCTTTTGAAGAGGAAACAGGAAATCTCACATCTTCACTGGAATTGACCGCCATTGAAGAAACAAGGAGCGGAGAGAGAGAGAGAGAGAGAGAGAGATTTCCTGAAGTCAGAGGTGTGTTCCGAATTCTCTCTGCTGCGGTCTGTTTACGAAATCAGATGAATGCTAATAGCCTACTATGTGCATGTATGTATGTATCTTTGTGTTCGCTGCGGGGGTGGGTTGGGGGGGGGGGGGTGTTACACAGGCACGAACTGCCACTGCCAGGAAAGCTCCTGATCACGACATTGATGACCACGACAAACATTTCTGCCCCTTTTTCCTTTGGACGCATATGCCCCTCGCTATGCTGTCTAATGACCGTTTTTGTACTTTCCTTTTCTTATTTCTTTTTTATTTATTTATTATCTTTTATCCTAGCACTAATGGATTGGGGTGTCCGTAATAATTTTGCTCTATTATTGCGAGAATTAGTTATAAAGAAAATTACGAATTAAAAAATAATCAAATTTGAAGGTATTTGAAAATCGATCAGATCCAACATGCTTCCTTCTCATAGGATAGTTATATTCCCTTTGAATTTGAATATTTCGTATTTTTTTAATCAAAGTATCTCGTACACCATCCAATTGAGAATCTCCTTAATTAGGAGGCCTAGTATATTTATACGGTTAAGATACCTCGTAATCACTTCAGCTAGAAGACCTCGTATTTTCTTTAATTAGCGTGCCCTTTATGTTATCCAACTGAGCCACTTTGTAACCTTTTCAATTAGGAAGCCTCTTATACTATTCGATTAAGATGCCTCGTATTTTTTTCAATCAGTGTACCTCGTACATTATTCGACCAAACCACCTCGTAAGCTTTTCAATTAGGAGGCCTCTTATACCATTAGGTTAAAATATCCCATATGGGTCCAATGTAAATAAATTCTTCAATGTGGACCTAAAGGAAAGGAATAGTAACATAACCTTTTTATTTGTATATTCCCTTTTTCTTCTAAGTAAAAATGCATGTTAGGTCCTCAAAAATATCAGGATTGGCTTTTCTAATTGAATCTTCTTTTTTATTATATGTTACGGGTATAAAATCTTTTTTTAAATAAAATATATAAAAATTTTATCATTATTTATATCCATATAATATTGAAAATAAGCAAATTATCCCTCTGTAAAAAAAAAATAGCTATCTACCTCTTTATCTTTTTTAAAAATTGAATAATTTACCTCCCCATCTAAGAGGTAAACTGCTTGATTTTAAAAAATCATAGAAAGGTAACTCCTTTTTCTTTCTTTTTTTTTTCCCATAGGAGGTGTTTGGCACATGCTACTTATTACAGGGATGTTGCTTGTATTTTTATTTTTATTTTATAAAATAAACAATATCATCTTTATATGTGTGGCGCGTATATATTAAATAGAATAGAATGTAATGAGATTTGGAATAAAAAAATCTAATCCAAAAAATATCACCTCAAAAGCTACTAACAATTATTGCACCTGTTGGAAAGAAGCTTTGAAATATAGGATAAATTGTACTTTTGATCTCACACGATATAAGGTGTTACAATTTTAATTCCACAGTTTACACATTTTAGTTCCATGGGCTAAAACATTGTAGCGTTTTGGACCAAAATGCTTTAATTTTTTATCCTATAGGACCAAATGTGTTATAATTTTTATTCTATGGGACAAAAATACAACAATATTTTATCATATGAGACTAAATGTGCTAAATCTATAAACTGTGGGACCTAAAGTACAATATCTTCTATCCTGACCAATTTATTTCCAACACTTTATTTCATCTTAATGCGTCAATTTCATTCGTTATTTATTTGCGGTTTATAGCCTCATTATTATAATGATTTAATTGTGATTTTAAGGTTAATAAATATTTGACTATTGAATTTTGTATTTGTGTGGCCCATTTAATTGCCCAATTAATTTTACAAATTATTTACAATTATTTCATTAGCCTTCTTCATTTAGCACATTGGGAGATTGATCTTTTTATATAGTTTATGAGTTTGACAAACGCATTTTCATACTCTCACAAGTGTTTGAGGGTTTTGACAACGTGATTGAAGAATTGGTTCATAATCTCTTCATAGTCGTGCATATAGGGTGAGATGCTGCTGAGAGATAATGAGGTTTTATCTTCGAGTCATGATCAATTGTTAAAATCTACACATAATTAGGCAGTCATGATTTTAAGATTACGACAAGTATCATGACTCTCTATCGGTGCAGCTTTATAATTTTGGAAATTCTTGTCTGGACCAGGTTTGGTCAATCCAAACCAATCACAGAGCAAGTGTTATGATTTATCATTTTTTCTAAACTGTACATCAATCACATGACAAGTATACTGCACTTACCATATAATTAGTTCAGATTTAATCGAGTCGGATCGAAACTAAAATTTTCCTATAATTTCTAAAGGTTATTTCTCATTTTATATATATGATACTTTATTGTACTAATATTTTATATTATGAGATGTATATTTGAAATATTATAAACACAAATCATACAATTAATATCCAAAAGGGCAAAAGATAATTTTCGTCCCACAGCTATAGGCCATTTTCGTTTTAGTCCCGTAAGTTTCTAGGGTTTCAATTTGGTCCCGTAAAACTGAAAAATTCGTAATTTCAGTCCAAATTTGGCCGAAAAATTTTGTGGGTCGCCGGAAAAAGTCACATGCGATGCATGTGACTTTTAAAATTGGGGGCTCGATCCTGATTGGCTGGAGAAGCTGATGTGGCGCATATGTGGCACATACGTGGAAATTTAAAAAAAAAAAACGCTCTCAAAAGAATGGCAAAGGTAGAGGACGGCTTTTGTCGGATCTTTGAACAGAGGTGACCAAAATTGATGGGACTGATCTCAAAAGATTCACCAGAATGAGAGGCGTTCAACGATAGTCTTTCGAGCCGGTGGTTCGTTCAGACGAAAGAGAAAACGCCGGCAGAAGGTGCAGTCACGGCGAACGACGACTGAGATCTTCAAAATAATGGATCTTTGCACCTAGTTGATGAAAATGGATGAGACTAGTCCCATTAGAACCGCAGTGAGGAGACGAATCCAATGGTACCAATCCGCGATCGTGGGTCGTCCTGTCGCCGGCGAATCGACAGGAATTGTCCGCGGCGGTCAATTTCAAAGCCCAGTCGTTGTCGTGGTCGGATCGCAAAATTGGTTGAGGGGTTTTGTTCTCCTTATTATGGGTAATCGAATGGTATATGTGGTGGCTAGAAATTTCAAGTAACGACGGCGAAATTGAAGAGAGAAGGTGGCGGCGAATGGTGGGGATTTCAAGACTTTGATTTCCTGTCAATTTTTTTTTTTAATTTCCACGTATGCGCCACATATGCGCCACGTCAACTTCTCCAGCCAATCAAGATCGAGCCCCCAATTTTAAAAGTCACATGCATCGCATGTGACTTTTTCCGGCGACTCACAAAATTTTCCGGCCAAATTTGGACTGAAATTGCGAATTTTTCAGTTTTACGGGACCAAATTGAAACCCTAGAAACTTACGGGACTAAAACGAAAATGGCCTATAGCTGTGGGACGAAAATTGTCTTTTGCCCATATCCAAAATATCACCAAAACTTTCTTAACCTACCTCAGTAAAAATTATCTTATCATCAAATTTTCCGTGCAGAGAATTTAAGGTACGAGATTATTGGAGGATACAAACGGTCATGGATGGTAGAGTTGTCTCTGGCTGTCATGTAGCTGCATGTGAATTGGACGGACTGTTGCAATGAAGGAGGCGTCAAATCAACGCCATGCAGCAAGGGAGAAAAAGCATAAAGTGTCAGTCACGGGCTAGCAACTATTGTTCAAAAACTGAAACTCAGTGTGGGATCACCCACAATTCTTGCGACGATTCTGTTTCTTTTTTCTAAAAAAATGAAAGCGATAATCTTCTCCTACGTTTTAGTACTACATTAATATATAGAATAAATTACAACTATTTTTTTTAAAATTTATGAATATTTTTTTATTATTTAAAAAATTATTAATATCCCTTAATTTTAATGATCGTCTAACAATTAGTCCATTTTATAGTCTTCATTAGGTTTTCATATATTTTTTTTATAAACTGACTAAAATACCCTTATGGACTAAAAATTATAATTTTATTTATTTTTTATTTTTTTTTATATTTTTATTGACTAAGTGGATTTTGTTTTTTATAAATTTTCAAATTTTTCCATCCATTCCGTTCGCTTTTTTTACAAATTTTTATTTTTATTAATAAAAATTACAACAAGAATATAGTTAACAATTTCATAACCCCATTCAAAAATTAAATAATTTCATCAAATATTATGGGGTATTATGTAATTCTTCAAATAATGAGGGATATTTGTAATTATGTCAAACCCCAAAAAAGATCGTTGTAATTTGCCCTAATATATAATATTTTTTGGAAATTAAATTGTACAGTAGGGATGCATATATATGTGTTTGTGTGATATAAATCATGAGATAGAAAATTTTTCATTTTGATGTGGGCAAACGATCCATACACATTGGTTGCAGATAAAAAACTTAAGTGGCTTATAGGCTCTTAGGTCTCCTCTCCTTAGTGAGATGTTTTTTAGGACAAAGATCATAAGATTTTTATAAAGTCAAAACGAATAATATTCCGCGTAATAAGATACCAAATGAGTCACACTTGAAAATGACGTTTGAAACACAATGTTCGCATATAGTAAAGTTAAAAAAAAAATATCAAAATTGCTTGAATCAATAAAGATTTACCATCAACACGATCGTGCAGTAGTTAATAGTTTTCTATTTGAGTAGTCATGAGATTCGAACTTCATTGAATCCAAAAAATTTGCTGCTTCAATACGGGTATATTATGAACTGACAATAGTTATAAATAACAAATGAGACGAGCAGAGTCGGACCCTGCTCAGTACCCACTCCAAATTGGGAGGGTTTAGTCCAGAATTATTAAATTCAATAAATTTAGTTTTTGCAATTGCTATGCAATTGATACTAATAAAAGAAAATTAATGCAACAATTATATTTTTTTATATGATAAATCAATTATATTATTAGTGCTCGATATATATTAATTATCAACAATTTTTTCTAAAAAAATATTGGTAAATAATAATATCATGAATGAAATTATGTTGGGTTGGGAGGCAACTACAGTTCAACAAGATGGTGAAAATGACAGAATCATGAAAATATTATATGAATTGGAAGTATAATAATCAATATAGATACATTATTATTAGTCGAGAATATGAAAATACATAAGAAATCATGGTAGCTGCATTATTTGGAGGTACCAAGTGGAGTGGCCGTGCAATGTGTCTAGGCCCTGGCCTTATAATTGCCATGGACCCAATGTTTCACTTCCTACGCTACACATTTAATAATGTACCTTATTATATATTATTAATTAAAAATAAGGTAAATGATAATACATTTTTTAAAAATTTATCATAATTATAATTATCTTATCATATAAAGTAATATAAATATTTAAATATCTAATGAGACTCGAACTCGTAAAATATGATATATATATATATATATATACTAATCAATAAATGTTGAATTAGTATCAAGGTGGGAGCTCTAATTTATTTCTATTTGACTAGGCAACCCCCTTTTCTTAAAATTAGGAAAAAATAAATTGAAAATTAAATAATGCACTAATGTATGGAGTTATAGTGCATGGATACGAATATGAAAAGACACGAACACTATAATATAGAGAATTTAAAGAAAGACTAATGATACAATACGGTACTAACACGACTCTATGTGTTATACTTTTTAGTTTATACATTCGCAATTTTTCATAAAAATTTAAAATATACAATGAAAAGTATTAAAATAAAAATATAAAATAAGCATGTCGTACATTTAATTTCTTAATCAAAACATATGGCTTAGAAAATATACATAAAAAGAACATTAAATGTATTCTGAACATGTCGAACATGCCAAAAAATATGTTCCATACTGTGTGCTTTTTGTTTTTTATATTTTTGAATATGCAGATATCGTTTCAAGGCGTGTCTGAATTGTGCTCATATTCAACACGTGTCCGATACTATTTTGGGTTCAAGTCAACAATTTGGGACGAAGTTGAGGACCTCAATGTAAATGCACAAGACCCCAAATTCAACATCAGATCATAGGGTATTTGCTTAGTGATGAGTAATTCATAAATAAAAAGAGTAGAAAATCCTTTGCTAATATATTGTAGGCCCATTTAAGAATAGTGAACGTAAATAAGGAATGGGCCCTAACAGTAATCTTCATTTTTTTAATAATTATATTTGCACCCTTAACCTATGATTTAACTACATAAATCATTTCTACCTTGTGCATAATTATATAAACTATTCCTGATAAATAAAAATCGTTTATGTAGTGATATTGACGTTTCAAAAGTGGGTGTATGTGTAATTTTTCAATAAATCAAGGGTGGTTTGTAGAAATAATGTAGAAGTTTCTAGGGGATGTATCTATAATTATCCAAAAGGCATGAATGGTTTGTGAAACAAACTGTAGACAAGCGAGTATAAATGTAATAATCCCCCCCCCCCCTTTATTTTGTTTTTTACTTTTACAACCCTAACATCAAACTTATGCAAGCATAGTCCAAATCATGTATGTTCAACCAACCATAGATTTTCAGACAAATCTAGTAAGACTTAGTCAACCTAATGTATTTCAGTCAAATCAAGTCCAAATCGTGTATGGTTTGTTCGGTTAGTTAGCTGATTCAAAGGAATTCCAAATGACGTAAGATTTTCCAAAACAACCCACGTATCCTATTATGTACATACCTATAAATAGAATTGTTGTGTGGTTATTTGGTAACATAAGTCCTCACTCTCAAACTCTCACTTATTCTCTCAAACTCTCTCTGGTTTTTGAGCTATTCAAAGCTTGCACTTTGCACTCAACATCATATTTCACCATTATTTTCATTTTAATTCAAGTTTTTCTTTCATTTATTCAATCTTTACTGACTTAACCATCGCAGTAATAACATTTATTTTGTAAGGTTGGTCCCCGTTGATCTAAAGATTATTCTTGAAAATCCTTCGATCTTGTAGTGTGGCCAAGAATCTGGTATGTATCAATAATTATTCAAAAAACATAGATGGTTTGTGTAAACAACCCATAGATCAGGAGTGTAAATATAATAGTTCTGTTTTTTTTTTTTTTTTTTTGACAACTCTAACATCAAACTTATGCAAGCAGAATCTCAATTTTAAGCAAGTTTCAACGAACAAATATGAAATCATGAGTCTGGGTCCTATTGAATGTGTGTATATCTGTCTCACTTTATATGAGTTTATTAGGTTCTAGTAGATTAATTTTGTTATATTAATGTATCAATCAAATCAATATATTTACCAATTATTCAGTACATTAAAACACTAATATAATCATATAATTATTGCTTTCTTGAAAAAGAAATTATAAAAGAGCAATAACATTCATTTCTCGAGCAATAAATAATTAGTTAATCAATTTATTTCTTAATTGTTTAAAAAAAAAAAAAAGACAATGGTATGTTACAAATTACAACATAAAAGACTATGAACGTGGCATGTCTCATTCGAAGATGAGAAACAAATACTTTATGGATAGAAAGAAAATGACAAAAGCAAAGGAGCACCTAAGTTCATGTGTTGATGGGTATAAGGGAATATGTCCTTATGCTTTATTATAAGTTGCGATATTATCATCCATTTGTCCACCAAACAAGATATAGCATATTCCCAATAAAAAAAAAAAAATATCGTCTCAAAATGAAAGTTTGAAGTCACACTTATCAAATCATTGCAAGTTATCAGATTGTGGAAATACCCCCAATAAACAAATTATAATCATACAAAAGAGATAGGTAAAGGACGAAACAGTATTTCGCCTTCACCTATCTTAAATAGCGTAACATTGTAGTAGTATAAATACCCATCTTCATTTGAGAGGGAAGGGGGATTTTTTGGAAGAACTCTAGTTGGAATGATGATTATGATCCTGACATTATACCTAGATCTAGCAATTGTAGATCCAACTCCCCATCGAATTGGCCGGGTTCGTAGGGTAAATTTGTAATTGTATAGTTCTCTTAAATGTTTTAATATAAGTATTGGGTGAATATCACTTTAGGTCCCTCAACTATGTCACTTATTTATATTTGGTCCTTCATGTTTCCTCCTCATCAGACGTAGTCCCTCAAGCTTATAGATTTCATCAATTTACCGTTATCTATCCGTTAGTTTTAACGAATTTGTGAAAAAAGAAAAAAAAAATTCCACTGCCAAAAGGACTTGAAACTATGACCTAACATAAAAGAACAAATAGCATCACCACTTCACCAAGTACAATTTTACTAAATGAAATATTTTTTAAACATAATTATAAAATAGAAAACATCTCAAAATTATGCTGAAAAATTTTAAAACTAACCAACATTAGTCATTATCATTCTATATATCCTAAAAATAAAAATTAAAATATAACCAATCAAAATAACACAAACATCAAATAATATCATAAATCACAACCACATAAAAAAATTATGGCATCGTTTGGTTTTTGTGATATTTTAGTTGGTTATACTTTAATTTTGTTATAAGGAGATATAGGATGACAATGATTGATGTTTGTTGATTTTAAAATTTTTTATCATGATTTTGAGATGGTTTTAAATGCTTTTTTATTTTACATTATTATAAGAAATATTTCACTTAGTAAAATAACTAAGTAATGTATTTGGTGGAGTGGTGGGATTGCTCATTCGGTTAATTATTTAAAAATTATTTTAAAAAATTATATAAATATAATTTATATAAATACTATAATAAAAGTATGTTAGTCGACTTAACTTTTTTTAGAGGGTGTCTTGGACCGGATCCACGACATGAAAATACTTTTTTTTGTTTTTCGTTTAATTTTATTTTTTATAAATTAGTTATATTCATTTAATTTTTAACAACATATTAAAATTCAAAAAATCTTAATATTAAATTAATTTAAAAAATACAATTAACTATACAAATATAATAGTGTATATTTTTTATATAATTATAAGAAAAACAATAAACTATACAATTATTGTTGAAAACCTTGCACCGGCACATTTGATTGTGTAGAAGAATTTCTTCGTTGGGTTTGTTGTCTTTTTTGTTGGATTTTTTTTTCTTTTTTCATAGATCCATTAAAACTAACACATAGATATCGAATGGGATCAAAATTGATGAAATCTATAAATTTGAGGGATTAAATATGATGATAGAGAAACATGAGGAACCAAATATGCATAAGTGACGAATCACATATGGATAAGTAAGGGACTAAAAGTGATAATTACCCTATAACTATTTCATGGGTGGTTTTGTATTACAATACACATAAATATAATTATTCAGATAAAAAGGGATAATTATATGAACAACCCCTGACCTATGGTCTTTTTACATAAAGCACCTTTATTTTTTGCATAATTATAAAAACTCCCCCTGACAGCCAAAAAATAGGATAGTTTGTGTAGTGATGCTAATATTTTTAAGGGATATATTTATAATTTTTTGAAAAAGTAAGGGGTGGTTCGTGTAAGTAATATTGGCATTTGGTGGGTGCATATGTAATTATCTAAAAAATATGAATGATTTGTGTAAACAGACCGTAAATCAAGAAATGTAAATGCAATTATCCCAAATAAAAATGATCTCAAGCAATCGAAGGTGTTGGAGAATTCTCCGAACCATATAATATCTTCTATGTCTTGCGCTTAATTTCTTTTGTAAAAGTTTTTGTTGTTTGTTCTATTTTTCAATAATTACTTTTGGAATTAAAATTCTATAAAAACCACATTTTGGTTAAAGTTATGGATAATTACACTCTTCTACTCTAAGATTTGGTGGAATTACATTTAGAACACTTGATATTTGTATCCCGTACAACAAATAAGTCCGTCCCTTAATTAAAATTAACTGAATTTGTTAATATTAATAAAAAAAAATTAAAAATTGATATAATTACAAATACCTCTCTTTGTTTTAAAAATTACTAAAACTCCTTGATTTTAACGGTGGTATAACAATTAACAATTCAATAGTTTTTGATAGATTTTCATTTTTTTTTTTGTGAATTGACAAAATGACATTGTGGACTATGAACTATAATTTTACTTTTTAAGTTTTTTGAATTTTCTAACAGACTAAGTGGATAATTATTTTATAATTTTTTCATCTACCTTCCATTTTTTTTTTTTATCTTTTTTAATCTAAAAAAAGCCACATTAAAGAAAAAGTTGACAATTATAGACATCCATCAAATGATCATATAATTTATCAAACATCAAGGATATTTATAATCTTTTAAATAATAAGGGGATATTCGTAATTATACCGAATCTCAAAGGAGTACATTATAATATATCAAATATTTAATTATAAAATTGTATATTCAAATGTCATAATTATTTTTTTAAAAATAATATTCTCATAATAAATTATATAATTATCAAAATAAGTATGGCCCTACATATGAAATAGGAATAATTAGACGTTTTTTTCTTCAAATTTAGTATAATTATATGTAAATTCTCTATTATTTAAAAAATAGTACCCATGAAATTTGTTTTCATTTAATAAAGAAGACCATTCGTAAGTCAAAATTTATCAAATTTGATAATATTAATAAAAAAATGAATAAAAATCAATATTTGAGCTCGATTCATTCATTTTCTTCTTTGTTAATTAAAAATTTAGTAAATTTTGACTAATAGAGGCACTTATTTATGAGATGAAACAAGCTTTTTAGATATTAGATGTAATTTTTTAAACCATATAAAATTTACTTGTGATTACATCAAATATCGAAAGAGGAAAGTGTAATTATCTTCATAAATTAATAAAATTCTGATATTACATCACGTGCTGAAACCCAGGACAGCTGGTCCGAAAGGCTATGAATTTTCCAATTTTGCCCCTACCACCACCCAAAATGCCAATGCGCACCGACCATTGAGCAGTAGGCAAGACCACACCTCCAACAGGAGAAACCCAAAAACCCTCGGAACATTCAAAAACAAAAATGGAAAAGAAAAGCCAAAAAAGGAGACGCAACGGTTCCCTAAAGTTGCAATTGCTGCTGTGACCTTTCCAGTGTTTGTACCTTCTGGACAGAGTCTACCCTTCCCAAGACGCGCTTGTACGGGATACTGAAATC
Source organism: Sesamum indicum (assembly GCF_026168435.1). Lineage (NCBI taxonomy): Eukaryota > Viridiplantae > Streptophyta > Magnoliopsida > Lamiales > Pedaliaceae > Sesamum > Sesamum indicum. The sequence goes on along the minus strand of NC_142669.1, from coordinate 18,390,028 downwards.
AATATTTCTATATTTTGTCACTTCATCAAAAAAATATTGATAACATGATTAATATGACTAAGATTTTAAAATCCAGATTTTTAAAAGATTTCTGAAAAAATAATTAACCAAAGCATAGAGTTGAAGGGCTTATTTTGTATATTTATTGTTTAAAAAAATTACACTTAATCCCAAATTGGGGCAAAAATAGCGTGATTCGTTAGCTTTGCAACGACTCATGTACATTTTTTATTTTTTTAAAAATTTGACCGAAAGTCGTTAGTGGGACAAATGACTTTGAATAGTTCTTCTAGTTATTATTTTATATTAATTAATACTTTAATATATTAATTATAATTATTATTTATTTACTTATTTTAAATTGTAATATTGTATTTTGTATTTAATATTCTTACTATTAATAATTTTAATAATACTCGTAAAAATCACGAGCTTATTCTTCCTTCATTTGCCAAAAGTCCCTTTTCATAATGTTTTGATTCTTGAACGGGTATTTATACTGCCCAAACAATTAATGTGGGTGGGTGTAAAATCATTTTTACCCGTCCAACAATCATTTACATATGCACCTAATTCTTCTGCTAAGTCTAATCTAGTAATTACGAGTTTGTTCAAAACATCCCGTCTCTTTCTCTTCATGTTCTTGTAGAAATCACTTTTTTTTTTTTATCCTTGGTGTGATTTTTCCCCGGCTAAATACAATTTACCCCCGTGTTAATAAAAAAGTCCATATAAAAAATTAAAATATAATTTACCTCACTGTGACACTAGAAAAAGATACAATTTACCCTCAATTTGCACTTTTTCATTAATACAGGAGGAGTAAATTGTATTTAACCCAATTTTTCTTGCCTCCATTAATTACCAAACTAGTCGATATTCCATTTGAGACTGATCGGTAGAAACTTATTTAAACTCGATTCGTTAATTAAACAAACTAAAATTAAAATTAATTGTTCATTTGAGGAACTTCAAGCTCAATTTGAGCTCGATTCAATTATTTAAAGAAAAATATTTGAAATCATACTCAAGTTTAACTATAATTTGATTTAACTGAAGCTCGTTCAAACTCGACTTGATTATTTAACTAAAGTTAGTTTTTAAGTGCGATTTGATTATTAATCAAATAAAGTTCAAATGCAATTTTAAGCTTGATAGTAATTTAAACAAGCTCCAATAATGTTGATTTCGACTGGATTGGACTTGTTTATATCCCTACAAGAAAGGGGTTGTTGGTTCAATTTATGGAAACATGATTGTATAACCTATTTTTATAATAAGCCATTTGTATTTATTTGTTTTTATTAGAAGTATGCTTGTATTTGAAATTACTAATGTAATTAATCAGCTGTGATTTTATTAATGTGCTTAATCAATCTTTATTTAATTTCTTCACTTTATTTATTGTTATTTGATGTATATTTTGATTCAAATTTTTATGTATTTTAATCATTTTGACTAATTTATTGTAGTCTTTTTCGTTTCTATTGAATGTATATATATTTTTAAATTATTAATATACTTAATAAACTTAGAATTAATTACATTTGGATCCCCTCTAAACATTATAAAATTATACTTACAACCCCTAAACAAATTCTCCGTTTACTCCTAACATCCTTTTGTTATGATTTGGACGGAAAATACTAACGTCAAAACAAATTAATATTTTTTTATTTTAACCTTTATTTAATATTTTTATATAATAATTTTGTATTTATAAGAGAAAAAACGTAATGATATTTAGTTCATATATATTGTACATTTAAAATTAATAATTAAAGTAAGAGAGAAATGTGGAATAGTGGGTAGTTAATTAAAAAAATATATATATAATTGTTAACATTATCAACCTGAACAAATTTCTTTAAACAGAAATAATGAGATAAAGGGTAATTTTGGGTATTCAAAAAGGAGTGCGGCAAAAAAGTTTTTTTGTTTTGTAATAATAGTATAAATTATTCATTGAAATAATTAATTTTTGATATCTCAACTTAATATTAAATAATAAAGTACTTTTTTTAAAAATAGTGTATTATTAAAATATATTTTTGATTATCACATGTACAAAGGGGGCAGAAGCTGAAATTGTACAATGCATCGAAGCAGGAAGTGCAAGAACTGCAGGAAACCCCACTTCAGGGATCACAGCTGATTGCGTGGAGCGGACCCGCCGCCCGGCGATGGAAGCTATGCAGTGAATCACTGTTTCTTTCTCGAATCAATCCCTCTTTTATTCCATTCTCACTTCTCCTTCAACTCCCATTCTCTTATTCTCTCTTTCTCTCTCTATACACACACACACACATTGCTCTCTGTCTTTCTATACATACGCGAACATACATTACATTCACCTGCTGTTCGGTGTTCATTCTAGAGTAATTTTGCAATTTTCTGCTCCGAAATGCTTAATTTAGAGCATTACTTCACGAGTTTGGCCGTGGTTAATGATGATATGCACCGGAAGAATGTGCATTTGATCGGTGGGTTATTTCTAGAAGAATCGGCTCCGGCGTCATTCGTTGCATTGATTTCTCCGAAGAATAATTGTTTCTCGGCGACGGTTTGTTGTTCTTTTAGGAGGAGTCGCCGAAGGGGGGTGGTCGGCGGGAGGCGGCGGGGAGGGTTCTCGTCAGTGACGTTGTCGTCGGTTAATGATGATGGTGGTGGGAGCTACGGTGAGGAGTTATCTGTTAGTAGTGTTTTGGGGAACGTAGGGGAAAAGATTGGGGACAGTGAAAATGAGGGTGAGAGTGAAAAGGTGGCGTTTAAGGAAGTTATCAGGGAAGGGAAGAGCGGGGTCCTGAAAGGAGGTGGTGGGGGCACTTTGAACACTGCTAAGCATCTCTGGGCGGGTGCTGTTGCTGCCATGGTTTCGAGGTTTGTGTTGTTTCTGCTTTCTCATGCACACTTTCTTTGCAGTTATATTTAATTGGCTAAATGGATATTTTCTGTGCTTGTTCGTTAGTCGTTATACTAGTTGTATCGCCGAAGGATTTTTGGTTGCGTTTATAATCTGTTCAGAATCTTAGTAAGAAAAGAAAATTTCACACACTCTCATAACTGAACACAGAGTTGGCCAGCTACCAACTAGTAATTTGGATTTACTTATAAAGCTTATACGTATGATGCAATATGTAGTGTTCCTCAGTATCTCATTTTACAATGGTAGCTTTTGCAACATGTTTATATATCTATGAACTGCACAGAGATCGGCACTAAGCGAGTTTGATATCTCAGTATATCTGGTAGGAAATTGTACCCAACACATTATATTACTACTAGCTGCGATTGGTGCTAAGATGGTATATCTTGAGAGTTCTATCAGAAAAAGGCTTTTCTTTTGATGACACAATTCAGGAATGATGTTGCCGTTTGTAATATAAAGGGTTCTTTTCCTTTTCTTTCTTTTTCTTGAGCAAGGTGAATGTAAAAGATCTTTTATGAACTAATTTATTTATTCATACTACTTTTTGTATAAAATCATGAAACATGTTATCTGGTTGGGAAGATGATGTTATTGAAATCAATTTGACATTACCTTAGTTCTTATGTTGTCTTTGACTGAAAAGTAGGTCTCTTTATGAGTATATATTTTCTCGAATAGGACCACAGCCAAGTGACCAGAAGCTCAGGAGGACCATTGATAGCTTAAGTTACACTATATACAAACTCACCTGAGTATGAGGTTGGAAGTTAAGGTTGAATTTGATAATAGTGGCAAGTTTAACACAGAGTCTCCGTTGCATTGTGCATTGTCTCCATCCTGTACTAAAACTTAAAACTGGTATTATTTAGTTCACAATGATTTGCATATCTCCTGTGCTCAATGGTCTTTCTAGGTTGCAAACAGGCATAGATATTAAGGTTTTGATGCTCAGATGTTTAATGATCCCACTTTATAACTCAACTAATGACTACCTGCAGCCTTCCTTTGATTTTTTCAGAATTTGTTCTTTAGTATAAGAATTGTGGTGAAACTAATAAGAGGATAACTTCTTTATAAAAAGCAAAGGTTGAATTAATAACATAAGAGCATTGAATTTGTGGCTTTCTGCTATTCACTGATATTGCTTGGGATTTTCTTAATTTGAGGTGCCCACCAACAAACTCTGTTCAGCTCGCTCATAGTATCAGGAGGTGACTTTGAGCTTTTGAAGGAGACTGCATGGAGTAGCTTACCTTTAGCCTTGATATTTTTAGAACATTATTATGACAGTCTTTCAAATTATGACACTCTTGGTGGACCATGCTCCTCATATTGAATAGCTTATGCTTCACAGAAAAATGTCCCAACTACTATCTTGTGACAGGATTAATTCCAACCGAACGATAGCAACACTAGATCAAAGATGTGAAGTACTTTGTTTGTTAACTGTTAAGCAGTGGAAAAAGTAATTCTAGACATGTTTTTTATTTGCCTAAGACATATTTGTTTCGTTCCTGCCCCCCTCTGTCATTGGTTCAAATTTGTAACAACATATTGTTACAGGGACCTTGTTATATTTAAAGTTACTTGAGAAAGATTAAATATGGAATACAACTGATACAACGAATTACAAGGTTGCAAAGTTATGAATCTTTTATATGATATTCTCAATAGTTAATGTCAGTATGAGTGAGAAAGCCTTATGTTGATTCATATTAGTTTGCCTTAGAAGCAATTTTCTTAACTGATTTGGCATCGTATCAGTTTTCATGGTGTTATCTTAACTTTGTACGGCCAATTTAAGTTTATACAGGATGAGTGGCATCCACCTTGAATGACTGGAAATTAACAACACTGATCCTTGTCCATAACTGTTGGAAATAAATTCTTGGTTCATTTTGATCCAGCTGCCTTCTGAATTTTTTGAAATTGTTCTAAAATGATTTTGGCTTGTTTAAATCTGCCATGCATTCTTATGGATGATATATAGCAGCATCATATGAGGAAGAGAGATGAGCGACTTATGGTATATTGTGTTGTATTACATCTTAACAAAATGAAACTTGAATTTTCTCTTAGTTTGTTGGTTAGTTTGTGCATTCATTTCTCTTTCATGATTACCACAATCCATCAATGTTGCAACTCAATATTAATACAGTTCATGGTGTGATTTTAATGTGAAGTTCAAGAAAGTGAAGATTGGGTATTCTTTTCTTTGTCCTAACATCCTCATCCTTAATGTACTCTCTTTGAAAGAAATATTTTTATATGCCTAATTATTTGACTCAAATTGATTATTTGTGGTTATGTACTTCTATTTTGAGCATATCGTTTCAGTTGCATGATTGACTTTTGCTGACTAGAGAATTCAGTCCATATAAAATCATCTAGGTCATGTTCACTTCTTGGCGTGTGCTGCGCATAGTAATCATTACATTAAGTCTGTTTAACCTTTTGCTTCTCCTGCACATGTTTGCACCAGGACTTTTGTTGCTCCACTGGAGAGATTGAAGCTGGAATATATAGTCCGTGGTGAAAAGAGGGATCTTTTTGAGCTCATTAAGTCAATAGCAGCTTCGCAAGGAATTGTAGGATTTTGGAAAGGAAATTTTGTCAATATTTTACGAACAGCACCATTTAAGGCTATCAATTTCTATGCTTATGATACATATAGAAATCAATTGCTCAGATTGTCTGGCAACGATGAGACAACAAATTTCCAGAGGTTCCTTGCCGGTGCTGCAGCTGGAATTACTGCTACAGTTCTCTGTATACCTATGGACACTGTGAGTGGGTGCTTAAATATTAACTGTACATCGTGGTGGTTGCTTGAATAATAGATTCTTATTTACGGAGATGACTGAGGTATCTAATACTTTTTGCTCCTCCAAAAGAGTACATGAGCATATGATTTATTATGATCATGAGGAAGGGTTACCCTGCCATGATCACATGGCACATTTCTTTCCTTTGTTCCGCATCTTACAATTCATGGTGAACAAAATCCTTTTAACTTTTAATGTCACCTAATATGTAGCTACCAGTGTCAAACTTCCTGCACCTTGCTTGACTGTAATTGGACACTTTGTTTATTTTACCAGTTGGTATCCGTGAATATAGCAGTCCTCTTTAGGTTCTACAGATTGTATTAGTATTCATCCAAAACCTGTGTGTTTATGGTGTATGAATGACCATATACTAGAGTGAGGCTTTGAGTTTCCAGGTAGGATGTATATAGATGGCTATTTAGTAGCTTATAATGAAAGTTAGAAAATTCCAGTATTCTACCAATTTGAGTAAATTTTTCCTATCAATTGATATCTGTAGCAAATTGATGATAATAAGTTGTCATTGGATATTCTGTTGTTTATGATAGATCAGTTAGACTAGACTACATAGTGAACTTTCATCTTATGGATCTAAATTGTGTAGTATGTCCAATTACTTCATTTTGGAGAATGATTCTTCTTTCCTAATATTTCAGATCAGGACTGTCATGGTAGCTCCTGGAGGGGAAGCCCTTGGTGGATTAATTGGTGCTTTTCGCCACATGATCCAGACTGAAGGGTTCTTTTCTCTGTACAAGGGCTTAGTTCCCTCAATCATTAGCATGGCACCCTCTGGTGCTGTTTTTTATGGAGTTTATGATATATTAAAATCTGCATATCTGCATTCCCCAGAAGGAAGAGAAAGGCTTCAACATATGAAGCAACAAGGTGATGAATTGAATGCCTTGGAACAACTCGAGTTGGGTCCTATCAGAACTTTAATATATGGAGCAATTGCCGGTGCATGTTCTGAAGCTGCTACTTACCCATTTGAAGTCGTGAGAAGACAGCTTCAGATGCAAGTGCGTGCCACAAAGATGGGTGCATTGCAAACTTGTTTGAAGATAGTTGAGCAAGGCGGCATTCCAGCACTATATGCTGGATTAGTCCCAAGTTTATTACAGGTGAGAACTGGACATGTTTGTGCATAAGCTTTTTATTATGTGTTTGAGAGTTAGAAGTGTTATACGCTAAAGTCTTGTCTGTTTGATATTGGAATTTGATAAACAGTTTAGCGGGTTTTACATTGCTGTAAATCATGGTACATCCACGCTTATATTTCACAGTAGTGCTACTTAGGAATAGGATGACTAGGGCAATATTAAGTGAAGATTGCCTGAGTAGGACCAAGCAAAATGGAAAGATGCAGAACGTGGGCAACAAGAAGAGCAGACCTGTATATCATGATAGGTCTTTTAGCTAGTTTATAGAGTTTATTAAGCATATGTTTTATGACTAGTTGTTGGGTATTACTTTAGGCCTCAATCAAAATCATTTGCAGTAATGTAAAATTTTATGGAGAAATTGAGCTACACACACATTATTGATGAGTGCATTATATGCGGCATTGCTAACACTAAACATCAATGCACATAATAAGTCCATGCTTAGATCTGAGTTCCATGACATGGACTTTTTAGATTACTCTACCACATCAAATTTTTCTTTGCATTCTGCACAAATATTTGTTGCAGTCAGATCCTGAAATTTAAACAGCAGCTGAACCAATCACCAATATTTAACAAAAAAACCATTTGATTTCCTATTCCAGATATGGTGGGTTCTTTTGGCAGTGAACAAACTGACACTGAAATTTAGGTCTTGAGTTTGCTGGTGCAATAGGCTCCTCTAATAAATTATTTGAGGCCTAAAAGCGGTTATTGAAGCTACGTGTTGGCTTTGAAATGATAGGTATAGTTGGCTTATTGTATTTATGAGATCATTTAGGATGTTTTCTGAAGGAGTTTGGATCATCCAGAACTCTTCTGGATCATAGTTCAGAAGAAAGTCCTTAACATGCAAAGCATGTTGAAATGATTTTACTCACTGCTGTATCATTTGAGCTCCGTCTGTTCATTCTGCAAAATAGCACCTTCATGAGCTAGAATGTTCTTATCCATGGGGCATGGGTTAGTCGTTATATTGTTAGACATTATAAGATCACAACGTTTTGGTAATAATATTCTTGATGGGATGTTTCATCATCAGTAGACATCGCCAATGCAAGTGTTGCATATGTACGAAGAATAAAAAGTTGAGATTTGTGTAGTGCTGGTAGTTTCCGACTGATTGCATCTTTCCCCTTTTTTGTGAACTGCAATTTGTTTTTGTTAGGGATCATCACCCTATGGGAAACGCAATGTCCCTTCTTACATTTGCTTGTGCATTTTGTCAAATATTCACCTAGTTTTATGGTAGCTCATGTATTTCTGCTCATCGGAGGCCAGCCAAAACAAACATTGGGATGATAGAACTTTCTGTTGGCATTTCCATTAATGACTGTGCTATATATTGGATTGTACTTGAAACTCAATCTTGAATGATTCTTGTGCTTGACCCAACATAAAATGGACCTAATCTTAATGTCACTGCTGTGAACATCTCATCTTTTTAATACTGTTCATTGGATTTCCAATAATTTCATATGCCCCTTACCTGGGATTTGAATTTACCCAGGACTTCAATATAGTCGCAGCGACCATAAATTGAACTGAAATGTTTTTACTCTCCTATAAATTATTAACCCGGTCTTAATCTTTTGATCCTTTTCAGGTATTACCATCAGCTGCCATTAGTTACTTGGTGTATGAGTTCATGAAGATAGTTCTGAAAGTGGAATAAAAGTAAGAGGAGCAAAACCCCTCTCGCGTTTGCTTATGAAAACCCATGCTAGTTGATACTGACAAGATGGGCTGGTCTCCCTAGAAGGAAAAATCGACGACATTTCTTGATGTCTCTTCATATTCTCAGCAAAAGGATACTGATTTACATAACCCACAAATCCCAGATTAGAGAACGTTCAGGGCTTTTCTGTCTCTTCTATTTCTTATTACTTATTGCATCTAAATTTTTTGTGCAAATTTAACTTGATCAAGTAGCTTATTCCCTGCAGCTTCTATAATCTCCACCTGTGTGTGTGAATGCAATAGTTGGGATTCAAGTTTGGATAGAATTGCAGGTGAAATTATTATGAGAGGAATATTTATGTGGATGCAGTTGTTAATTATTTTGAAACTGCCCACCTTGAAGCGAATTTTCTATTTCAATTAACATATGCGTCATGCGTATAAAATCTTCTTTTAAATAAAATAAATGGCGTATGCGTATGTATATCTTAATTGGATAAGAAGATGAAACATGATTTGAAATCGGAAATTTGATTGCGCCTTGGAGGACCGACATGCATATTGCCTTCTTGTTAATGAGAAGATTGGAGCGAGTAGCGATGCACTACAATCGAAAATAGGATTAGCAATAAAATATTAAATAATAATTTTTAAAGTGTTATAAAAAATATAATAAAAGTATATTTTATTATTTGAATTATACTTATTTTTACATTTTATCATTATTATTATTATTTAATTAACTTATTATTTCAACTTTGCAAATTTTTTTTCTTAATTTGCCACATATGATTGTTTTTTTGGTTGATTTTTCTGCTGGCGCACATCATATGCAGTGTATTTGTGATGTTTAAGGGCAATGTGATCGTGATATTCTCCATATGTGCATTGAATGTGGTATTTTCAGAAAGAAAAAAATGACAAGAAAAAGGTTATATATAACAAAGTGCAAAATCTACAAAGTTGAGATGATATGTTGACACAAAAAAAAAATTAGATGACAAAATGTAAAAACGAACATAATTCGGATCGTCAAAAAAAATTTACCCTTAAAAATATATATTGATGGAGAATAATTGAGTATAAAATTATTGTCAATGGATAATTAGTGATTCATATGTAGTAATAAGCATGAATTACAACCACCATTTTCTGAAGTTTTATATAATTATAAATTACTCTTTATTTTTTAAAAATTATATATACTCTTTGATTTTGACGTCCGTCTAACAATGAGTTCATTCCGTTATTTTTTATTAGACTTCTCTCTAATTTTTGTGGAACTGACTAAAATACCTTTTTGTTAATTATAATTTATATATATTTTTAGAATTTTTATAAATTAATATACTCTCTGGATTATTTGTACTCACCCTCAATCTTTTTTTTTTTTATGTATTTTTCAAATGGTTTATTTTTTATTTTTCATTTTCTAAAAGAACAACAAGAGTAAAGTGATAATATTTGCCTCACCATCTAAGACTACTTAATTATTTTGCAAATGATGAGATATTTGTAATTATTTAAATAATGAGAAAGTATTAATAATTATGCTAAATTTATAAAGATAATTATAATTACTCTAATAACAACACGAAGACAGTGATAATAATTATTTTTTGCTACTATTAGTATATATTGTATTTTAATATTTAAATTATAACGTATGTCCCTTCATATTCCATCATTGATGTTAAAGTTGGTGGATGTTTATAGCCATAATGTTTGTAACAATCTCTCTTCATAAACATTATTATATCCACTTACTAGCCATTTTTCCCAACTATCTCTTGAAACTCATCACATTATTGTCACCATTAATTCAAAATGGTAGATAATTTCTACACCTATAAAATGGGCATCATTCTACTTGTCTTGCAATATACACATATATTACATGCTATTATTCTATAAGAGAGAATTATATTAGTTGTTGGAAGGTAATCCTTTTAGTGGAGCTTTGAACTCTACTATTTATTTAGAGTGAGTTAGAATTATACGATGTTGTCGGGCTGTTGTATTTTGAAGGGGACAAATTAAAGGTGATACTGCTGAACTAGTGAGAAATTTGCTGCAGTGGGCTTGAATCTCCTTAAAATTAACGAGATATCCATGGCTCGACTCCAAGATTTATTTTTTATTTTTTTAACTGTAATTGTTATTTTTACGACGGTTACTAAATCATCACCTTACGTGTCTAATTATTTGTAGTGACAAACATTACAGGTGCTAACACCATATGGTGGAATATACTAACCCAAACAAGAAGAATGCCGGCAGCCAGTTGCAGCGTTCGAGGATGATAGATTATATTGAAAAAAAAAAACAAAATTAATTAACTAACTAAAAATTCTTTTAATTTGAATAAAATTTGGCCATATTGAATATATTACATGATAGATATTACTGTATTTATCATGTAATTTATCACTCTTTTTGAACTATACAATAATTATATAAAAATTTTAACTCGAAAAATATTTAACTTCACTCACCCACTCACATAACAAGTATTGATGTACTTATTATGTAATTTAAATTTTTAAAATTATATATTAATTATATGATGAGTCCGTAATTATTGTGTAATTTATTTCAGCGTCAATTACAACAAACTTCTATCAAATTTAACATAATTACAAAAAACTCTATCTGATTAAGAAATTACCAATATCCGATAATATTTGATGAAATTATATAACCCATTGAATGAATATATGAAATTGTTAATTTCACACTTATTGGAATTTTCTTTTCTTTTTGTGAAATTTAGGCGAATGGAAAATATATTGAAAATTACGAATTGAGCTAATAGTTGAATGACATTATGATAATAGAGTATTAATAATTTTTGAAATAATAAAAAAATATTTAAATTCATATGAAATATAAGAAAAGTTGGTTTTAGTTTTAATATGAGGGAACCCGTTAATAGAGACAAATATAACCGCGTGAAATAAACAAATACATGTAATAATTAACTTTAAAATCCTGAAAGAATAATATTATACAAAATCATATATATTAGATATACACACACAGACAATTATTACACACACATACATATATATATAGAGAGAGAGAGAGGTATATTATATATCTGATCATTGAAATCACAGGACAAAAATATCTGAAATGATGAGAGAGAAAGACGAAAAAGCCCACTCACTCACTGCCTTACTGCAGAAGCGTGTCGCTGTCTTAAAATTGCTAACTGTATTCCATTTCGGCGGCTCATTCTCTTTCTTCGTTCCTTCCTCCCCATTCTCTCTCTCTCTCGGACTCTTTTAACCATCTTCCAACTCTTTTCTTCTTCTTCTTCTTCTTCTTCTACTCTTTCAATCTCTCATATTTAACCTAATTTTTGATCCCTTTTTTGATTTTTCCTTTTGTTTTTTTAATTTGAGAATTTAAGTTAACCACTGAATTTGCTGCTGTGAGCTGGGAACTATTCCTGTAACTTCTAATTTGGGGTAACTTTGATCTGAAGAGGAGTTGTGGGCTAGAGTGTTTGTGTATAGCAGGGTTGGGAAGAGCTTTAAAAGCAGCTACGTTTTATTGATATAATGGCGGAGAGTCGTCGATACGCACTCAATGCTCAATTAGGTGAGTTTTTATTTATGGTCCCCTTTTTTTGTATGTTTATTGATGCTCTTTTTTTCGTAATTTTGCTTTTACCTTTTGGCACCGTGTAATCTTTTACCGTGAAATTTACTGCAATAGGATTGGATGTTTGTTTTTGTTCTGAGGGGTACTACTTCATCAGGGGCTTTGAGTTGATGCGACTGTTTAAGTTTTGCGGTTGAGAGCAGAGAAATATAGTTATTGATTATTTTGGTATTGGGTAAATTATATTTGACACTCTTGAGGTTTGTTCAGATTGTAGAAACACCTCCAACTGTGTGTAAAATTATAGTTACAACCCCTACTGTCAGAGACTCACATCATTAGTTGGTGAGTGCCTTTAATGATGCCCTAAACAAATGTTGTTGAATCTCCAATTTTGCCATCAAGTCACTAATCATGGGTTTTACGAATGGTGTTTAGTAATTCAACCTCACTTCAGGGTGGTTTTGTAATTTATCATGCACTAGATTTCAACATGATTTAAATAATTATTTTGAGTTGAAAATCTCATTAGTCATTGACCTTTGGATAGTTATAATTATTTTTTAATGATAACTGGCATTTGCCTTATTCAAATTTTGTAAAATGTAAAATGTGGTAAAATGAGATTCAAAATTCAATTTTATAGCCCACATTTCTTTTGTAAACCTACATAAGGTGCATTTCTTAACTTTAAATAGATTTATTATCTTATTGCCACTCCTGCTTACTTGGCCAAGGCCGGATTAATGACCCAATTCATTAATGGCTGGTCGATTTTAGCATTTTCTTTTTGAATCTTTTTCCAACTTTTGTAGTTTAAAATTTTATATATAGTCTTTAACTTCTCTAGGTCATGGATAGGAGGTGTAGTCGTAGTTTTCCAAATAGTAGGAGGTGTCCTGCAATTAAGCCTATGTAATTTTACACTTTCAACATGTAGTTCTGCAGCTATCTCATTTCAGTACACAAACATGCATCCCTTTATGTGTTCCATGTAAAATTGAGCTCATGAATATACATGAAGGGAAGTGATTACTACAGGATCGTACAGGATGTGTAAAAAATGATAATTTTTGCCTATCTCTTAACCTTTGGGATATGAGTTAAAAAATAGTTTTGTACAAGTAAGTTTCTGAACCTGAATTGAATCGTAAATTACTTTGGGTTGGTGAACCTTACTATGTTAACTTGATGCTTAGTTGATACAGTGACCAAATTAGCTATTTTTTTTGTGGGGGTAGATTACATCTACACCCCTAAGATTTGTCCTAATTCCACACACTTCCATATTACATTGAAAATTACAACTAGTCCACTTAAGGTTCGTTTTGTCTTACATGGAACTTCATTCGCTAGGCTTCCGGTTGGTGATTGATCACGTCTTCTATGCAATCTTTATGATGGTCTTCTAGTGAAATGAGAGAGATGAGACTAAAATGATAGAAAGAAAGAGATAAGAGTGAACTAAAAAAGATGACACCGAAGTAATAGAGAGGAGCCATGTGTTGGGACAGAAATGACCTCAAGGTCGAGAGCCGATGATAGTGTCTTGAACAAGAGTGAACTAATGAGGAGAAAATCCGGAGATGATTGAAGCTAATGAGAAAGAGGGTCCTTTTTTTCAGATCTTTTGGCCAGAAAACTTAAGGGTATGTTTGCACTTATGCACTTCTCAGGGGGCATTTAGGTGGGGTGATTGTAGTTTCCATTCTAATAGGGATGCATCTGTAATTAGGGCGGACCTCAGGGCGAGTGATGTAATTTACCCTCTTTTTAGAAGGAATATCACTTAGAGAGCAGCAAATGTGATGTTACACTGTCGGTGTTGCTTTCTGTTGCCCACTCAACAAACACTACAGAGCTGTGTCATTTAGTTGCTTCCTGCAATTTCTTTGAGGATCTACCATTTGAGCATGTCAAGAGCCTTTTATAATTGCCACTTTTTTAATTAATCCAATGTTATTAGGTTTTTGTTATGCATGTGTACATTAAATATCACAGAGTACGAGAAAGTAAGAAAAACTGACGAAGAACAGTAAATATTAAGAACATCAAATTTACATGGTTTGGCTTAGTGAATGCCTACATCAACTAGACAGACAAGAAAATAAATCTACTGTGATCAAGAGTTTGCTGAAATTTTTTGGTACTACCACACTCAAATCATCAATAAGGCACTCTTTGTGAATATGAAGTTTGCTCATACCAACCCCTTTTTCACAATCTTACGCAAATTCATGGAGAAGTCCTAGAGAAAAATAGGTGGAATTGGCATGGGTCTCCATTTCACGACCTAAAGGCGGCTTTTCCCATTTCACACCATGGAGAACATGAATTGTTCGGGACCATAATTTGGTTCCGAATTTGAGAATTTTCAACACTGTTGTCAATTGTTTCTCGTCTGATGCATTTTTTGTTTTGAAAGTTTGGTTAGTGTTTCTCAAAAGAATGTAACATCTTTAAATGCTGGTAACTATGAATTTTCCATTGAGAATTACTTAGTAGAAGTGTAGGGTGTGTTTGACAATTCAGAAAGTGAGATAAAGAGAGTGACTCAGCTCTGAAGTTACATCTTGAGGGACGAATCATTCGGGGGATATGAGAAATTTTATGAATAATTATGGTAGTCGACTCTATGGGCTATTTTTGACACTAATCATTCTTTTAGTTTTGTCATGAGCAGAAATACATTCAAATAACCATTAGATGTTGAAATAGACACTCCAATAGTTGTGCTTTCTTCTGTGCATTTCATTTTTCCTTTTTGAAGAAAATGGCTTATGACTCATTTTTCTAGAGCCCTAAGATGAGTTCCTGTATTTGTGCAGATATTGAGCAGATACTTCTGGAAGCACAACATCGGTGGCTGCGTCCTGCTGAGATTTGTGAAATCCTTCAAAATTACAAAAAGTTTCGAATTGCTCCAGAACCTCCTAATAGACCACCAAGTATGACTTACTATGTGCACTTTCTCTTATCACTTGAAATAATTTACTTGGCAACAAATTTTATGGTAGGATATGACAATCTATTATACCAACCAGTGGAAATATAAGTCTTTTTTTTAATAGGTTATGAGTTAAAGGTATTGGTCAGAAAGATCGGGATATTTATTTTTCGATTTTGAAAAGAAAAGAAAATTTTACCCGTACGGGTCCTTTAATTAAACAAAGCCCCAAGCACATTATTTGGAAAAATGATTTCAGTCTATACCTTTTCTTTCTCAGAGTATACTGTAGGCTTCTCTAATGGTAAATGATAGCATGTACATTAGTAGAACTTTGTGTGATTCACATCCAAGAGGACAATAATTATTGTTGACTAGGATATACATGGAGGCAATGAAGGGAAAGTCATTTGATGTGGTTGGACTGATTATGGATACGTACTAACTAGTAACTAGAGTGATAGGGCTAATCTTGTTTCATAAGGAAGGATTCCAATACCCAGCATTTAGGTCTTTTTAATTTTTTTGTTAAAATGGTTTGTCCCTCGTGGACTGGAAAAAATCCAGCCGATGTTATAAAAATTTCTATTGCATTTGCATGCCAACTCTATTTAAATTGCAATTCATTTTTCTTACAGACTTTTCTTATTTTTCATTTCAGCATGGTCATTTAAACTATAGCCTATTATGGCTTTTTTATACCCTTCCTTCTTGCAGTCAAATCTTGCCTGCAACATTGCGAGGTTTTTTCTTGTTTCCTAGGAGTTGAATCTTTGAGGATAAGGACATCCCATACTTCATTTCTAATTGCTAAATGTTGAAGATTGATTGATATGGTACTGGTGTTCAACTGTTGTTCGTTGTACAAATATGTAATCCAGTGAAATTTCCATGGGGCGTGACCGAAGTAGGATGTGGAGAACAATGGTTACTACAATACTAACTATCAGTATGATTTTTTCTCTTTGAAATTTTAATTAAGATTAGGATGTCAATTTTTTGAAATTCTCTGAGTTTAACACCCTGTTCTACGAGTTTTGAAGTTAGCATGTATTAGTACTACTGGTGTGTACTTTGTTTTGCAACTAGATGATAATTTGTTCTCTTAAAGTAGATCACTTTGCTGACATGGTGTGGGTTTGAATTTACGCCATGATTGATTTGTCAAAAGATTTGATTTTAGTATGTGGTCTCCAATGATAATTTACTTCCTTATAATCAAGTTTTCTTCAAGATATGCCCAGTGTACATAACCATATTTGTTCTTGCAGTTGAAGTGTGATGGCAAAGATATGATTTCTTTGTCTCATATATATTTTTATCTAACTCTTTTCCAGGTGGTTCTCTGTTTCTCTTTGATCGGAAGGTTCTCCGGTACTTTCGGAAAGATGGCCATAACTGGAGAAAGAAGAGAGATGGGAAGACAGTGAAGGAGGCTCATGAAAGGCTTAAGGTAAGGCTTACAGCTGTCACTCTATTTTATGAACTTCTACTTTGGTACTGTCTCCATACTTGCAGTTGGCAGTTTCTTTGCACTGTCGTAATTCCCCAATGTGAGCTAAGCAATAAAATATATATATGTACATGTATATGTATTATATCCAGGATGTACTTTCCTTGAATGTTTTGATGCTTCCAAAATAAACATCTAGAAGTGAATGGTTTTCAGGCTGGAAGTGTTGATGTACTGCATTGTTACTATGCTCATGGAGAAGAGAACGAAAATTTTCAACGGCGTAGCTACTGGATGCTTGAAGAGTAAGCTTAAAATATACTTGAAAATTGTTCTGAGAAAAATTCAAATATGCAGCCCACTTTTACATTATAGAAGTTTTTCGTGTGTGATAATTCCTTTAAGGCTGACATGATGTGCAATTTAAGAAAGGTACTTCTCCAAGATTCCTACTGTGTTCAGTCCATTTTCTTATGTAGTTTTGTACATTTACTCAGCGTCGAGTATTTCTATGTTTGTTGGACTATTTAAAGTGCAGTGCTCCTAGCACTGCAGCCAGGCTTTTGATATGCATCTGAAGACTCACATTAATACCATATATTGCTCAAAAGGTATAGAGACTTGGTTCCTGATGGTCCTTTAGTGGTCACTTAAAAATAGCAATACCCTTCTCTTCCATGCACTGACAGAAATTTGGGTTCACAAAAGGTGTCAAATTCTGGAAATTGATAGATGTGTTGCTGGTTAACATCTGTAAACTGACTATGTCCTTGAGTAGCTGATCTTTCCTCTGTGCCTTTGCATGGATGAAAGCTTGTACTTGTACCAAATTTTAAATTTTTCACTCAACATCCCAGAAGATGCTTGGGGTTAATTGATTTGTTTTGACTTCTTCATGTACACATAAAGGTGTTGAAATTACTGTTTCTATCAATGCCCTAGATCTCCTACCATCCATTATCTTGGACAGATTATCTTCGAGAGCTAGAATTCATAGCAAGTGCTACCTATATTAATGGAGGGGCTTACAGTTTTCCTATTAGATGTCTATTCCAGCACTTTACCTGTGCTCTGTTGAAAGTTAACCTTATAACGTCATGTCTGTGTTGGTCATGCATTTTCATCTCAACAACTACCCTTCAGTTAAAGGTGTTTGGCTTCTGGAATATCGTAAGCTCTGATAATTGTTTGTCTGCAATGAGGTTATCACAGAACAGCAAAATGTTGTTTCACAAAATAAGACGTAAAAATTGGTTGAAACTTCCACTGAAATTTATTTTTCCTTGAGCTCTTGCTTGCAGAGTCTGATTCATCTTTTTTTTTTGGGCTGATGTCTGCCACCTTCAGGGAGCTATCACACATAGTTCTAGTCCACTACCGGGAGGTAAAGGTAATTATTTCCTTATGTATTCTCTCTGAATGTTAAGTCATCCCAACCATGATGCTATATAGTTGGCTTAGCATGTATCAAGAAGAGTTCAATTTGCGTGACTTTTGACTTAAACTCTGAGTCTGTGACAGACTTGATGCATCAAACACTTCAAGGTTATTAGCATTTAACATGGCAAACAAAAATCTCAAATCTGAACTCTAACTGCAAGTATTAGTTTTTGGAACCAACCTTAAAGTCAACTATGCGGCACTAGTTTGATCCTTGGCTGCTATCTGAATTTCGTACTTGATCTCCTTGTAATGATGTATTGTTGTCTTTCCAGAACTGTCTCATATATATTTCTCCACAGGGAAACAGGACAAATTTCAATCGCAGTAGGAACGCTGATGTTATTCCTGATAGTCGTCAAACTGAAGAATCTATATCTAATTCCGAGGTTGACAGTTCAGCTAGATTTCAACCATATGATTACCAAGGAGCATCGCAAGCGACAGATACTAGCCTTAACAGTACTCATGCTTCAGAGCATGAAGATGCTGAATCAGGTGTTTTGCTGCGCTTTGCCACGCCATTAATTATTATTTGTTAATGTGTTGAAGTATATTGTTTACTTAAACCTACTGTATTTTCGTGTTCTTCAAAATCATGAATGTTACAAGATTTTCAACTGCAGCATACAGACAGCAAGCAACTTCTGGATTCCAACCTATTCATGAGTTACAAACACCGCAGAAGACTGAAGTTGGTTCCGTTCCTTGTTATCCAGTTCCTATATCAAGTAATGTGTTACAGTTCTCTATCTTATCATATATTCCCTCTACTCAATACTGATTTCCTAGTTGAATTTGTAGAATTACTTGGATTGTTAAGCAGACATACATTATACATGCTTTTTTTAATGTCATAAACTTTTCAAATTATTAATGTTCAATGTACTTATTGTCATAAAGTTTTTGCAGTGATACGAACAATAAAAATGAAATACTGAAAGGATATATAACAAAAGAGTCCCTTTGAGTAGGGGAGTGGCCTCTCTAGCTCAAATATTCTAGGCTATTGTTTTATATGAGTAACAATGTGCTATTATGACAGATATCTATCAAGGACAATTTTCAGCTATTCCTGGTGTGAGTTCTGGATCACTCACAGATGGAGAAAAAAATAAAGACCCTATGGATAATGGTTTGACATACCAGCTTCACGGAGAACTTGAGTTCCCATCTTGGGGAAATGTTGTTGAAAGCAGTAATGCTGGTTATCAATCTGTCAATTTTCAGCCATCTCATCCTTCAACACAATCTAGTGCAATGAGCTTGATGCCTGGACAAGAAAATCAGCTGCTGGATCAAGTTTTTACTGGTGTGTTAGGAAAGAAGCAAAATTTTGGCAGTCATTCCGGTGGCTTGGAAGAGTGGCAGGTATTGGATAATTGAACATTATTTGGTGCATGCTTTGAATGGCATTTCCTTCTACAGCAATTAACTAATAGCAGCTTGTTCATATGCTGGAGCATGACCAAGCCATGTTTGCTGTGATTATTTCCCAATTAGAATTTAAGCTTACCTAGTTCAACCTTTCAATTTATTATGCTATTGCTTGCTTGTATTATTGGAGCCCTGATGTTGGTCTATAATTTTCACTTTTCCGCCCTAAACTATGTCAGAGTATCTATTGTAGAAGGTATGGCAAAGAAATGTCAGGCTGCTGTTTTTAGCTATAAAATTTTCTGTAAAAAACAATTTATACTTATGTGTGAAATTCTGAACAAATATCAATCTAGGGAAAAGCTAATGTATGGTTGTTTATTTATTCTTTTTAACGAGGAGATGTACTTGCTAATATGCAAGTCAAAACATGCTCTCTCTTGCAATTGCCTTCTGTGAACGCATATGAAAACTTCTAACAGTGTCCCAGGATCTTGTTACCACAAAATGCTGCTTAAACATGCTTTTAGATAAAAAGATATGTTGCCACTGTTAACATTTGAGATATAAATGTCAACTCAATATTGAAGTGATGAATTGTTTTACAATCTGTAATTTTTTTTCACATAATTACTTTGTAAGAACCGGATCTTTTTAGCTGTACTCCTTACAGACTTTATATTTTAAAACTCTTAACAGGCTTCTGGTGGTGATTCCCTAAACATATCAAAGTGGTCCATGGATCAGAAGTCAGATGATAACCAGAATTTAGGCCAGAACAGTAATTATCCATCCTTGAGACCGCCTTTCTTGTTTGACCTTACTACCAAACTTGATGGTGTTAATCAGGTGGAACTGTGCCACTCAGTGGAGCTTGATGATGCATATCTTACTGAACAAAGTCGACACCCTATGCAAAATGATCTTCGACTGCAACCCTTGACTGCTGTAGGAAGTTCTCTTAAATTACAGTCCGATGGAAACCCGAAGATAGATGATAAAACCAGTTATCCAGCCTTCAGACAGCCTCTATTGGATGGCATTATCGGAGAAGGTCTTAGAAAGCTAGACAGCTTTGACCGTTGGATGAGTAAAGAACTAGGTGATGTGACTGAGTCAACCATGCAGCCTGGTTCTGGGGCATACTGGGGGACTGTTGGCAGTGAAGATGGGGATGATACTGGTATCTCCAGTCAAATGCCCTTAGATAACTTTATTCTTGGTCCCTCTCTCTCTCAAGACCAGCTCTTTAGCATTATTGACTTCTCCCCAAACTGGGCATATTCTGGGTCAGAAATTAAGGTATGTTATTTGATTTGGTTTTTTAATGTCTCTGTTCTTATAGAAGTGATATCTAGGTGATTTTCTATAGCAAGCAAGTGATGAAAGGTATCATGCATTCTTCTATGCTCATGATCAGGTTCTTGTTATGGGAAAATTCTTGAGGAGTCGAGAGGAGGTAGAGAAGTATAAATGGGCATGCATGTTTGGTGAACTGGAGGTCCCTGCAGAGATTGTGGCAGATGGTGTTCTTCGATGCCATACACCTTCACATGCGACTGGCAGGGTTCCATTTTATATAACATGTTCCAATAGGTTAGCATGCAGTGAAGTCCGGGAATTTGAATTCCGCTCTAGTTCTATTCAAGATGTTGATCTTGCCGATGTTGGAAGCATTACTTCTGATGAAACTCTTCTTCACATGAGATTTGGAAAATTGTTGTCTCTGGGATCGGGCAACTCCCAGACCTCTGTGGAGAGTAATGCTGCTGAAATCTCAAAGTTGCGCAGTAAAATCAGTGCATTGCTGAAAGATGACTCTGAGTGGGAACAAATGTTAAACCTTACTAAACAGGATGAGTTTTCAGCAGATAAGGTCAAGGATCAGCTCTTACAAAAGCTTTTAAAGGAGAAATTGCATGTTTGGCTTCTCCAGAAGGTTGCTGAAGGCGGGAAGGGTCCTAATGTACTGGATGAGGGTGGTCAAGGTGTGCTGCATTTCGCCGCTGCTCTAGGTTATGATTGGGCGATACCACCCACTATAGCTGCAGGGGTGAGTGTCAACTTTAGGGATGCAAATGGATGGACTGCCCTTCACTGGGCAGCGTACTACGGAAGGTACGAGTTATCCAGTTATATATTTTAACATGCTTTACGGTGTTCTGCTACTTATACAATATTTCTTCTCCTGGGTATGGGGATATCTTGGTATCGTAGGGGATTTGATGTACTTAGAACCATTTCTTTAGATGATATGTATCAGTTTGTTCCATTTTTAGCTATTATTAAATCATTTGAACTCCAGTTTTAAGTCCTTTTCTCGTATCAGAGTCCTTGATTTTGCAGTCAACTCATATATATTGGCTCACATATCTTTTTATTTTTTGCTGTGGTTCAATACTTGCGACACCAGAGAGCGCACAGTGGCCTTTCTCATCTCTCTTGGTGCAGCTCCTGAAGCATTGACAGACCCCACTCCCACATATCCTGCTGGAAGACCTCCTGCAGAACTTGCAGCCAGCAATGGACACAAAGGCATCGCTGGTTATCTTTCAGAATCTCTCTTGAGCTCACTTAGCTCCCACATATCATCACTCAACTTGGAGGATTCAAAGGAGAGCAATGATAGAGGAAAAAGTGTGGAAACAGTTACTGAGCGGATTGCAACTCCAGCTGGCTATGGTGATTTACCCCATGGGCTGTCCATGAAGGATTCGTTAGCTGCTGTACGTAATGCAACTCAAGCTGCAGCTCGCATTCATCAAGTTTTCAGAGTACAGTCGTTTCAGAGAAAGCAGCTCGAAGAGTATGGTGATGGTGAATTTGGAATGTCAGATGAGCGGGCAC
Source organism: Sesamum indicum (assembly GCF_026168435.1). Taxonomy (NCBI): domain Eukaryota; kingdom Viridiplantae; phylum Streptophyta; class Magnoliopsida; order Lamiales; family Pedaliaceae; genus Sesamum; species Sesamum indicum. Next base: position 18,367,752 of record NC_142669.1, on the reverse strand, counting down.
TTTCACTTCTAGCTCTAAAGACCAAGAAGGCAGGACAACATGATCAACCAGTTCATGCTGCTGCAGTACGGATACAAAACAAATTCCGCAGTTGGAAAGGCAGAAAAGACTTTCTGTTAATCCGACAGCGGATAATTAAAATTCAGGTATGATTCATGTGCTGAATTCTGTTCCAGTAATAGCATTTCACTTAATTTACAAACTTAATGTCTAAAACTCTAACTTTTGGCTTTCTGACAAAAGGCCCATGTCAGAGGACACCAGGTGAGAAAGAACTACAGAAAGATAATCTGGTCCGTCGGAATTTTAGATAAAGTCATACTAAGGTGGCGGCGGAAAGGAAGAGGTTTGAGTAGATTCAGGCCTGAAGCACTAGGTGCGGGCACTAGCATGGTAGATGAAGATGACTATGATTTCCTGAAAGAAGGTAGGAAACAAACTGAGGAGAGACTGCAGAAGGCCCTTGCTAGAGTGAAATCAATGGTTCAGTACCCGGAAGCACGAGATCAATATCGCAGGTTGCTGAATGTTGTCTCAGAAATGCAGGAAACAAAGGTATACCTATTTTATAACATATCAAAATCAGCAGCTTTTACCATAATCTTTGTATCATCCTGGGATTTGAATTTAGGTCCTTATAGAACTGTGGAAATTATCTGTCTTGAAAAATTTAATGCTGCAAGACCCATATTGGATGGAAGTCTGGTTTAGTGCTGAACGTAAACGCGTTTCTGAGACCCATGTCCAGGAAAAGGATACACTTTTGGTCAATCACTTTGACTCAATTAAGAGGCACTCTGCATTTGTTGGTGATTAAAAACAATAAGCATCAATTTGTTGGTTTAGTACTAACAGGGGTAGTTCTGCTTTGCTAGATTGGTAGCTTCATGGCCCAGTCTCTATTAGATAACCAGGAAAACGGAAAACAAGGGGAAAATGATTCTTCTTCCAGTTATCTGCAGGATACCTAGCATATAATATTCGCTTCAATCATATAAAATATAAACTGAAGTACATGTAATACATATTTCGCTGTAACTTTGCATGTGGATGTAAGTCAATCTACATTCCTTCTCCTGCAGGCTGTGTACGACAAGGTCTTGAACAACTTCGAAGTTGATTATGATGATGATCTGATCGACCTCGAAGCTTTGTTGGACGATGATACCCTCATGCAAACAGCATCATAGCTTTAATCCCATCACCACATTGTATACGCCTACCTTAAACTGGTAAGTTCTATGATTAGGTTGCACAGGTTCACTTGTACATTTGACTTGACTGATTGATTTAATCTCACAGTATGTCAAGAATGGAAAGATTGATGGTAGAGTTGGTACTAGTGTGATAGAACTCTGATTACGTATGGAGATCTAGTGAAATTTGTAGTGTAATGTGAAACTTGAACCTCTTTCCTTGTATTTTGCAACAGTTTTTCTTTTGTAGGATTGTAGTGCTGTACATTAGTTGGTGTAATCAGGAACAAGGGTTTGATCTCTCTCCCTCAACAGACTCACAGAAGCTGTTTTTTTAGAGTTATTTACTTCAACATTAGTTGTTGGTTTATTTTAATAATAGTTTTTTGTTAGCTTTAGATATTACTTGATGTTGATATAGTATAATTGTTAATGATTCAAAATTATGATATAATTACAATCTATTCATTTTGAAAAATATATTTAATTTTAAAGTTATTTGATTAAATTAAATTATTTTAAATCTTAAATTGAATGTTTGAGCCAATGAGGCCTTGCATGATGGGCAGAAATCAATGTCTCGTAACAAAATATGTTGTGAATTCGAGTTCTACACAGTGTATATCTACTTTTAAAGTAGTTTGTTGTTTTCTCGTTCCGTTTGGATGTATCTGATTTGAATTAATGATGTATTATCAGTTTGAATTTGAATGTATTAAATGACGACTATGTATATATATAAATGAATGCTTGAATTGCTTTGAGCCTAATACCAACCTGGTGAGTATTAAAATTCTATTTTAAATAAATATAATGATAATTTTAATTTAAATATTATTTATAGTAAATAATATACCTCAAGAAATTTAATATACTAATTGGTGTTTTGAGATTTAATAAATATATGTAAAAATAAATAATTTATTAAAATATAAAATATACTTTTAAAATAATTTAAAATTTAAACCTTTCATTTTTAACTATTAAAGATCAATGGCTATTACAATAAGGGCATAACAATCAACTCCTTTAAAATTCTAACTCCTGTTAACTCAACTAATGAAAGGAGAGAGTATGCTTTATTTCAAAAAATACCAAGGGCTTTTGCCTATAAAATTAACATAGAGGGATTTTTAGCAAAAAAATTAAAACACATGGGGTTTCATGCAATTTATCCTTTTAACCTATTTAAATTGTAGAACAAGCACCATGCTTAGAAATTAGCACGCTGTCCTCTTCTAAAATTTGGTGTAATTATATGTAAACTTTTTATAATTTAGAATATTACATTTAGTGCTCTTGATATTTATTTTTATCTAACAAATAGACTCCGATTGACTTATTATTGAATGCTAATTTATTGTAGATCAAATAAATAAATTTTTGACCACACTACCATTATACATCTTCATGTGCTAATACATATGAAGAGATACATCTTCATTTTTATAAATTTAGTTTTATTAGAAAAGATTTGTTTGACAAGTCAGTGTTCAATAATAAGTCAATCGAAAGTAAATATGAGTTTTTATTTAATTTTGTTACTAAATCAGCAAATTCGATGAATTTTAATGATCGAATGGATTTACATGTTAGAGGAAAATAAATATCAATAGTACTAAATATAAATTTTTAAGTTATAAAGGATTTACATGTAATCATACCACAGCTTAGGAGACAACGGCGTAGCTATCCCTATAAATTAAAGTGGAAGATAAGCCTAAAATATTTATTTATACTAAAAAAATCCTTTTTAATTGACTTCAATTCCTACATTTTGATAATATAAATATAATTTTTTTTTATGAACTATTGAAACGTAATTATTCAGAGCTGACGAAAAATAATGACATTGTTGCAAATAAAATAAATTGAGATATTTTTCCTTTTTTTCTTAAAAAAAAAAGAAGAAGAAAATTACTGCCTTTTTTTGGGCATTTTCCTTTTAAATTTAATAATTCGGTGAAGAGTTGGAAAAAAGGAAAAGTTAAAGAAGTCTTATCCAGTAGACAACTCTCAAGTGCAATCCAGTAGACGAAGAGCAAAGCAGAGGGTAGCAGCCATGGCGAGCCTCTCCATTTCGACCCTCACCTTCCCTTCCAAGTCCAATCTCACTAAACCCTCTTCCTCCTCCGCCTTCCACGGCGTTAGGATAGTGCATTTGTGCCCCACGCGCCGCCCCAGTGTCTCTTCCGTTCGGGCTTCTCATCCACCTTCGTCGTCTGTGGTGATGATGGCGAAAAAAGAGGAGGAATTGAAGGAAATCAGAGCCAAGTCCACTGAAGAGCTAAATGAGGAAATAGTGGACCTTAAAGGAGAGCTTTTCATGCTCCGCCTCCAGCGCTCTGCCCGGAATGAGTTTAAGTCCAGCGAATTTCGCCGCATGCGCAAAAGGGTACTCTCTCTCTCTCGCACCTTTTCTTTTTCTGCTTTATCCTTTTTCTCTCTGAAGATTGAATTTCCTTTTGTTTTAGTGGAATATCTCTGAAGTTCTTGGAGTTTCCCCCTGGGTTCTTGGTTAGTGATGTGTGAAATTTATTAATTGAATTTTTGGAGTGGGAATTGGCTAGATTCAAAGGTGTGGAAGTGTTGTAAAATTGGATGTTTAATGACACTTTTGGGTGGGCTAAAATGATGGGTTTCTGTGTTTGGATTTTATGTTGAAATGTGGAAGTTTAGAGGTTCATTTTCTTCTTTTACAACTGGAGTTCAAATCTGAAATGGGATTTCTTATTACAGTTAATTTATAGGAGAATTTGCAGCTTTCCAATTGCCTTAGCTTAATATGCTGGAGAGGAAAATTGGTAAAATGTGATACTTTTCTTGTTGAAATTGGTGGTTGGGCTTCTGATTGAATAATTTGGAAAGATATAATGTAAGTTGAACAATTATATGGTTGATGCTCTTTCTCCTCGCTGGTTTAAGTAGAACTATTACTACATCTTAAACTTGTAAAGTCCTGCCAAGCTTGCTAGTTGCTAAAATATCAAAGGTTATTACAACTTTCTTCTTATCTTGTTATGAGAATATACAAAATTCTTGCTATGACCCTTTTGTAGCAGCTGAAATTATTAGTTGAACTTGTGCTACTTTTTATAATTTCGTTAAGTTGCTAGGAAATGCTTGTATATATCGTATTTTGTACAATGTGATGTAAAGGTCTGAAGAAAAACATTCTTGCATATTTATCTGTAAGCATATGCACCACATCTGTACAAAAGAAGATGTACAAGTTGTGTTACGTAAAAGAGTAATGTAGAATTGATGTACCCTTACCCAGAATAACTGAAATTAGGTCCCTCTCTGTTTGTGTGCCTATTCAAATTATTCTTGTTTCATCGTTGTCTATGTATTTTCTAATAAAATACATAAGGATGTTGTAGCAGAATATCCATAGTCGATACATGCATGTCGACAGGAATCAAATTAGGGGTGATTGCATTTCTGAGATTGGAAACTTCTTCTCTTAAGATAAGCATAAGAGATTTCAGATGGATTGATGTAACTTTAAAGTCGATTTTGGTCCATTTTATTCTAGAAAATTAATAATCAATATGGATCTTCGGAATATAGCATTCAAATGCTTTCCAACTTTCCTCTTGTACTCCTCTGGCTTTTATAATTTAGTTGCAGCTCCCATATTGAGTTAACTGTAAGTAAGGGAGAAAGATATTTGGCATGCAAAAATCTTATCTTTACGTTAAATTGTTCGTTTCATCGTGTGTTCTCCCTGAGATTTCTTTACAACCAACATTGCTTTATGTTTTGTAGTTTTCTTCCATTACGATACAGAGCCCTTCTCTTCCTGAGTTGTACTTTCTGGCTATTATTTGTCTTTTGTCTCTATTCTTTACAACCCTTTATGCGCCAATCACTTCTTTCTTTATAACCAGCGTCTCTTAATATGAAAAACAGATAGCTCGCATGCTCACCGTTAAGAGGGAAAGAGAGCTGGAAGAAGGAATTAACAAAAGGTTGTCCAGAAAACTCGACAGAAAATGGAAGAAAAGCATTGTCCCCAGACCACCTCCATCTCTGAAAAAATTACAGGAAGAGGAGGCAGCTGCAGAAGCAAAAGAATCTGCATGAATCTAGCTACAATTTTATAGCACCTGTAGTTTCTTCCCCACTTCCTCCATCTCTTTTGTTGTTGTTACTTTCTTAAATTTTGTTTGGCGAATTGTTATCGAGCCAATCCTTCTATTATTTACCAAAAGAATGCTGCATATATTCTTGTATCTTTGGAAAAACAAAGGCGAGTCAACAGTTGAGTTGAGCCATGGTTGGACGAAAAGAGAGTAAAACAGGTCACTACTCTCCATTAGGCCTTGGCTGGAATCTTCGAAGTTCAAAACAAGGTGAAAATCAATTTGTTTGTTAGAATGAGTTTCTAACCTATCTATTCATTAGATACTTATGAGAGTGAAGAATCTTTTATAGAAACCAGTAGTATCTGCACACTTGATGAATATACACACATGATATATGGGGAACTTGCACTTTTAATCTCGCATAATAGAGGGTGTTGTACTTTTGGTCTCACAATTTAAGAGTCTAGCACATTTGGTCCTATGGGATAAAAAGTTGTGGCATTTTTGGTCTTATGGATACAAAATTATGGTATATTTGATACTATAGAATAAAAAATTATTGCGTTTTTTTGTTCTAAATGTTATAATATTGTAGCCTATAGAATTAAAAGTGTTAAATTCGTAAACTATGGGATCAAGAATGCAGTTCTCTCTCAAATATAATTATAACGACAAAAGAATTAAAAAGAGATAATGTCATTTGTATAAGAGATTGATGGGATAAATTAGTTTTAGATAAAATATGAACAAAAATGGATATAACTACAAAAAATAATAAAGAAAAATGAAAGCAAGATATAAAGATTTATATTTGTCATAAAGGATGCATATCGAAAAGGTGATTGGAAAATGTGTGTAAATATTTAGTGCAAAAAAGAAGTGTTATATTTTATTCATTTACAAAAGTGATTGGAAAATGTTTTAACCAAAAGAAAAATAAGGACAAAAAATAAGAAAGCCGCTTTGTCAACAAAATTTGACACTGTTGTACACGATTTATGACCATAAGCACCGGCGTAACAAGAGAAAACTCTCCCTTCGGCCGCCACAAAATGGAAGAGAACGATCAACCCTCCGCCCAAGATCCCGCCGCCGACGCCGAAAACCTCGAACGCAAGCACGCGGCGATGCTGGAGCGTCTCTCCAACCGCCACCAGTCTCGCCTCTCTGGGAAAACCGATCCCAACTCCGCAACCTCATTCGAATCCACCCAATTGTTCCTCTCCCAATTCTCACAATCCAAGCTTTCCATCGGATCCCAACTCTCCCGCATCCGGAAGCAGCCCGACCCTACCCACAAAGCTGACCTGGAGGCAATCTCTTTGGATATCTCTGCCCTGGAGAAGCTCGTCGCAGAGAACTCCTACTTCTTGCCGCCCTACGAAGTCCGCACTTGCCTCAATACCGTCGTGCATCTCAGACAATCGCTTGATGAAGTAACCTCCCTCGTCATTCCCAAGAAGAAATTCTCCTTCAAGAATAAGCCCACCAAGAAAAACTCCACAGCTGTAGCTGAAAAAGATGCAGTCCTTCGTGAACCCGAGAAAGAGCTGAATGTGGGATCGGAAAAGCTTGGGTTTAGGGATTTGAGTACTGCTCCCGGGTTCAGAGACAGAGAGAACGATGTATTAGTGAAGGAATTTAGCATAAACGAGTTGGAGGGTGGCCAAAATGGAGAATTCACGTTATCAAACTTGAGGGATTGTGAAGTTAGACTGAAGGGGCGTTTAAGGGCATTGTTTATGGATAAGCTGATAAATTGTAAAGTTTATGTTGGGGCAGTCACTGGTTCGGTTTTGATCGAGGGAGCAGAAGGGTGTGTTTTCGTGTTGGCGTCCCACCAAATCAGAATTCACAATGCTAAAAATTGTGACTTTTATCTTCGAGTGAGGAGTAGACCTATAATTGAGGATAGTAATGGGGTTAGGTTTGCTCCATATTGTTTGAGTTACCAAGGAATAGAGAAGGACCTCGCAGAGGCAAATCTTGGCGAGGAGACTGGGAATTGGGCGAATGTGGATGATTTTCGCTGGTTAAGGGCAGTTCAATCTCCGAATTGGTCTGTTTTACCAGAATGCGAGCGTATGGGGATGGTTGATGTTTCTAATGTGGGAATTTCTGATTGACGATGATGAGAGCTTGGTGTTTTTGAGACTTTTCAAAAGAGGTATCTATCTACTTATTTTGGTTATATTAATTGCAACGAATTGTCCAGTGGAAATTACTCAGAAGCTCATTCGTGATCAGTTAGAAAGAGTTCATCTTCTATTCTTTTTGGCCTGAGCTGGCTTTGATTGAAGTTTGTATGATTCTTATGTTTTATATGTAAGTTAGTCTCTCTATATGCAGAACATAATATGTTCAGTTGTCATTTTAGTCCGTTTACTTTTCAAGCTTTTGTTAAGCATTTTTGGTCCTTTTCAGCGGCTTAATTTCTATGAGAACTGCTTTATGGATTAATTTTAGTTTCAACTTGCACTTGATATAGATATTTGAGATAATACTGAATCTGAAAACGAGATTACAGGTTTTGTGTCTGAAAATGCCTTTAACAAAGGATTTACCTAGGGTGAATGAAAGCCATATTCACAATTCGTTTTTAGCTGCATATTTTAATCTTGCACCAAACATACAATTGACAGTGACTGGAGAAAATGCTTTAATTTCAAGGAGTCTATAGCCCGGACTGGAGTGAAGTGTATCTTGATATAATTTATCAGAAGGAGATTGAAATGAAGTGTATCTTGATACAATGTACTATCTTCTTCTCTTTCTCTATTTTCCTTTGTTTCTCAATTGGATGATATCGTAACCTTGTAGTTAACCATGTGTTATTCTTATATGCTTTACAGCTATTTATTAACTAAATCAATCACTTCTCAAGTCCGCACTTTACATGAAATAGCCAAAATAAGAACTGAAAAACTAACCAAAAAACTCAAAATTCAGACCTCAATATAGATGCTTTGACTCGAGACTCTACTTAGGAAGTTAAAGAAGAATCCTTATGATGTCTGGGAAGCCGAGGGTCAACCACTTTGAATTAATTATGGAGCCTAGTTCTGCGCCAACATTTGCTTCTTGGAGACCAGCTTTACGAAGCAGCTTAAAGTATGAGAAATTCAGTTGTATGATGACCACATTCACAATTTTTATGTTTTTCTGCATGTTAAAAACAACCAGGCTTTTCCAACAATTTCGCCTTCTGTATCTTAAATTAATTGGAACCTCCGATTTTTCCTTGGATGTTTGTATATTGGGGAATTGTCGGAGATGTATTTGAAGGGTCCTAATAACTGGGTGATGTACTTGATTCCTATATGTCCTGCAGTCGGCAAATTAAATTTACTGCAATTTGATTGTGTCTGAGCACATGGTGTGCAATTGGTGAACAAAGTCATTTATTCAATGCAAAAAGTTCAGTTCTTCTTCTTCTATCTCTCTCTCTCTCATTCTAGGACTGAAAGATTTTTGTTTACATTATTCGGGATGGCTTATCTTCTGAGACGTGACCTTCCTTATGCTTAGTGTGTTCATTATGTATGTTTGAAATGAGTTCCTATGTATTTCTAGTTGCTACTCATAATTTTCAATTTCTTTTCATAACAGATGGCATGATTTATCTTAGTCTTCTTCCAATTTCTTTACTTAAGATCTCATATTGATTCAGATCTGGATGATTATTTTTATGCAGCTTTCAATAACTTTTCATTGAAAATCATCTCAGTTTAGCATGTGGTGGACTAGTGTGCAAGTTTATATACACAAGAAATTTGTATGAACATTATTCATCCTTTACTATTTATTTTAAAGAAATAAAGGAATTGTTTGACTATAGCAAAAGGTTACAAAAACAACGAAATAGATTCACTTCCTGGTTGAAGATGTCTGTCAATGGTTAACCTTATATTACTCTTGGGAATTGACCACAGGAAACCACTTTCTCAGTGTTTTCTGAGTGGTCCAGGCTAAATTTATAGCTGTCTTGCTTTGGGTAACTCTTGACATCAAGGATTTGTCCTGTTAGAAATATCTGAGAACTGAAGCATGAGATGTTGGAGATTCAAGAATCTTAAAATTTTATCCTTGATAATCTTCTTAGATTGGCATTTGGCTCCCATTAGTTATCTACTTTTCTTATTAATACTTGTGATGTCGAAATTATGGTTATTATTCATATCCTCGACTTGTGACCTAACATGGGTTCGAAGATGTAATCAAAGATCTTCAACAATCTGATGTGAAACATTATTGTATACCAAGTCCGAGGTAGTAAGTTGTAGTGGTTGCTGATATGTTTGGCAAGAATGTCAAAGCTTGTGGTGGCATGGTATAGACTTCTTGTCATTAGACCAACTCAATTTTCCCAGCCTCCACCACCACCAATCGATTTGGGGTAGGAGCTAGGGATCAGCTGAATTCTACCCAAGCCAAGGCGAGCTGGAGAGTGCGCTTGCCTGTACGAAGAAGAGTTGCTGTCCTTTTTGTGATTTCTAAAGAAGAGAACGACATAATTTCTGAGGAAGCGAGCTTTAATTTTGTCATTTTGTGGCGACCTCGTTGTAAATGTAATTTTCAGACATTATGAGAATTTCAATCAACCATTTCTTCTCCTCACCTCTTACTGCCTTCTTCTTCTTCCCCACCCCCATTTTGTTACTTTAAGAATTTAATCTCACTTCATTACATTTGGCCTCAAAATATTTGTAATTATGTCAAATCTCGTATTTACACTTATTTTAATTGAGATCATATATTAAATTCATATTATGACCACCTAAAATATAACAAGTATAATTGAGGATTTATAATCTTCGCTTTCCTTATATTCTAGAAAAATTCAAATTCGACATGCTGATTAATTAACTTAAGTGATAATAATTATCGCTTTCACATCCTTTAATATTTAATTAATTCAATCTTCAAATTTATAATCAACTGTCAATCTCAGCTCTAACTATCTCTAATCTTCCCCTAATTAGCTGTAATATTTGCATGATGTCATTTCCCAATCAACCAAATAATTAATGAGGGGCAGTAGTTGATGTTATAGCTCTCAAACAATTCTTTTTTTTTTTGGGAACACAAATTCACATTAATTATCACTGTTTTTTATAGGGTTAATTGTATTTACCATTCTCCAAATATTCCACTATAAAAAATAACCCCCATAATATTAATTAAAACGTACCAAGAAACTCCAGCTGACTTTGTGACGTTAGTAAAATCATTAAACTGTGTTGAGGTTATCATGATTGTCCAAAATATCCGTCAGAATATTTTGGGCCTTTTGTCCCCTAAACAATGATATCCCACTTGTTATATGCACTTATACACAAATTAAAAGTCGTACTAAATAATTATTATTAATTATAATTAATAAAATTAATGCAAAAACTTAGCGTATTCATCATGAAAAATATTTTTATCATGATTAAGAGCCCTGACAAATATTTTTGCCCTAAATTTTGACCATAACAAATATTTTAGCAACACTCGCAAAAACCACAACTAACAATCGTTCCATGTCCATGATAACTAATTATTTATTTTTAATTATGATAATTAATTATAATTAAATATTATATTTTTTCTAGTGATTTAAATATAATTAACAATTTTTGTAGGAGGCTCTCCACAAACATTCATGTTATTAGTACAATATATTATTATATGCAATAATCTATATATTGAAAAATGAAAGGATATTCTTACCCTAGGCCCAAAAACTGGATATAACAGTTGGGAAAAATGAGAGAGAAGCAAATATTTAAAGCATTGAGTCTTGCAGAAGACTTAACCTATATATGATTTAATTATTAATCAAAGGACACTTCAAGAAATTAGTAGTTAAATTAGCCCCATGCTTATTATATCAAGAAATTAATTAAACAAGATATTAGTTAATGATACCATATACAAATATTAAATTAAATGTCTACGTAGATTATATTATCAGCACATGGGGTTAAATATTTAAATAGTTATTTCATTAATCCCCCATACTAAAACACACTACAAAACTAAGATAAATGTTAGGAATAAAATGTTGAGAGATGACAATTTTGTTTTTATTAGTAACGTAAATAAATTACAATAAATCATTTTGATGCACCGCTTCAATTCAATCAATATATTTAACAATACCACCTCAAATATTTGTTGTTTCAAAGCCCAAAGCTCAGGAAGTCAGCCTAAGGCATATATACCAGCCCAACTAGTGTTAAATCGGCTGGCCCACGAGCAGATAAGGAAGACCTACAAAATTTTTTATCTCATCTGTACTAAACGCCAGACTCAACAGTCGAGTTTATTCTAGTTGAATACGTCATAGACGGACATGTCATACAACTTGCCGACACATTAAGATATGTCATCCTAAAATATTTTCAAATGACTCCTAGTAGATTAATGACAATGAAGCTGATAATCTACAAGCAATAGACTTTCAGATTTTCTGGTAGACCCGACATGACTTAGTCAACAAGGTATATCTCAGTCAATCAAAGTCCAAATCGCATACGAATTTTTTGGTTAGTTAACTGATTCAAAAAGCTTTCAAATGGCATAACACTCACTACAACTTGTTGTCATTTCCCCTCTACTTCTTCAGACGCTCCCATCTTCACGATCAATTTGGGCAGCAACGGGCATCGTCGCCCACCCAGATATGGGCATGAGGTCATGGGCAACAACGCCCGTCGCCCACTGGATAGTGATGGCAGGTGGAGGCGGCCCTCCACCAGTGTATATATAAATATATATGATATATATACAATATTATATTATTATGATAAATTTACATATATATATTAAAAATATATTTTTAAAATACATAAAATCTGGACCGTTTATTTTTAACTATTTAAGATCAATGTTTATTAAAAATTGATTAGATCTTACGGTTCTGATACGATCATAGAAGATCCAATAGTCATTATAATATCAATAATTTATAATATATAAGGTTATAATAAAAAATCACAAAAAAATGAAGGCCGTTAAGCCAAATAAATGGTAAGAGGAGAGTGTGCAAAATTTTAAAAAAATTAGGGTGTTTTTTGCTTATATTTTTAACATATGGAGTTTTTAGCTAAATTTTCATAATACATAGAGAGTTTATTCAATTTTTCCAAAAATATATGATAAGGATACGCACAATACATGTATTTATTAACTTAATTATCCATTAAATATGCACATTGCACGTATCTTTGTCGTCTATTCCGTTACACTAAATCAATAATTTCATCCTACCCAAAAATACTCGGAACATAAGAAAATAATAGTTCCAATCGACCAGACATACGGATAGGCTTTGATTTGAGCATACACGCAGCACAAGTTGTAGTGGTTCTAAGTTCAAACTTTTATTTATAATAGAAAGCGCGCTGAACAATACACGTTATCATCGTTAAAAGAGTAAAGATATGATGAAATTAGCACAGATTTGAGCGGCCCTACACGCTTTTATTTTTTAACGAGCAAGGGTTTGTTTGTCGTCTATTAATATCTTTGTTGGTTGTTGTCTCATGAATTTGGTTATTATTATTTTTAATTTAATTTAATATTTGGTTAGTTAAAATTAATGAATAAAGATGCTGATCAGAGCAAAGGGTGACTGTCAAGTCAAAATCACTAGTTGGGAAGAAATAAACCATACCAACTAGCCACTCTATTTATTAATTAGGAAAAATATTTTAATCTTATATTCTTGGAAAATATATATGACTGAAATTAATTATTTTGTATTTGACAGATATAAAGTGCTTATTATACCAACACTTTATTACAATTTTATAAAAAGCAAAAATATTTTATTATAAATTTTAACGTCTTATTTTATCCAATGCTTTAGAAGCTTATTTTTAAAATAAGATCCAATATCGATATTATAAGCTCCTATGTCTTATGAAATATTTTTAAAACTGAAAGATGCTGAATTTTGTCTTAAATATAAATTTTTAAAGTGTTTGGATAAATAAGATATCAGAGCTTATAAAACGTTAGAGCATTTGGCATAATAAACTCTTCATATGTAAGGATCACCAAAAAGACCATCAGACTATTAGAATTTGAAAATCTCCGAATACTTACCAAATAATTTTATAGAGTTTAAAATTTTCAAATAATTTATAAAATGCTTTGAAAAGCTTATAAACTCAGGCAGCACCCTCTAACTCATTTTTGTATAACTTTATAGGAAAAATTGCATTGTTAGTTCTATAACTTAGGGGTGGCATTTTTGGTACTGTATGAATTGATTTTTCCCATCTAGTCCTGTAACTTTATAATTTGGGCAATTTTAGTAATTTTTTGCCCAATTCTGCCGAAAAATGCATGTGACTTGTACATGATTTAATTAAATGACAGTTTTATTTCTATGAATCAATTCATGCAGGATAAAAATAACAATTCCTGCTAAGTTGCAGGACAAAAAACGCCAATCTCTCCTTAACTACAAGACTAAAATTATAATTTATTGGGCCATGAAACACATTCAATTTTCCAGTCAAATTGGCGGAAAAAGGATGAAAATCCCAAAATTTTAAAGTTACAGAACTAAATTGCAAAAATCAATTCGTACAGGACGAAAATACCACCCGCCATAAGTTACGGGACTAATATTGTATTTTTTCCTAACTTATATTGCTCAGCCAAACACCCTCTAACTAATTATCGGAGTCGTTAGCAGACTCATGTGTATTTTCTTACATTTTTTATTAATTATTGGACGAAAAATTTACGTGCGGACTAAAATAAAAAAAAAAATCAACTTATGAAATGCAATGTGAGAAAATCGTAACAATGGAGGCTAAATTGAAAAAGGCCATAACATATAGGATCTGAAAAATACAACTTTTCTGTGTATGGTTCACGATGTCTAATTTAGTTGGCGAAGTTGAGACTCCATCAATGACCAAAAGGGCATGAGTTTGAGTTTCACCAATATGCGCACGGATATTAGTTTATTTTAATAGTAATCGTTGATCTACTGTAATAATAGTCATGGAATAATTATACTTATTAATATTGATAATTTACGTATATTAATAATTCACGATTAAAATTTATGATATAATTGTAATCGAGTTAATGTAGATGCATAAGAGAAGAGTCATTGTTGCATGTATTTTAGTATATAACTAGGAGTAAATAACAGGTGGAGGACATCCACAAAAATGTGCATGGAAAATTGATAGAGAGTAGAAACCCATCACAGCAAGCAAATAGTTGTTTAATTAGCTGACGCTAGATCAATCATTACACAATATATAATTACTATATTAATTAGTTAATCAAGAGACTTTGTCTGGTCCTTTAAACTAATTGAACCTGTTCCTTTACAAGATTTGTAATAATTAATACTAAGTATGTATATTGTTGGGGGTGGAGGGACTGCTGCAACCGACAAGGAACCTCAGATCAACAAGCAATATATACATACATATCTATATCTATATATATTTCCATCTCTATCAATGTTTGATTATTTTCTTTATTTAACTTTTTGTTTTCCAAATTAAGCATTAGAAATATTAATTAATATGTCGAAAAATGGTTCATTAACGGCTTGTTAGAAAGCATCTTCCGTCCCTTATTTTAGGATCAGTTCACTTTTATTTCATTAGTAATAATTTTTTTGTTAATGGTCTAATAAATTTAAAAAAAAATCTCATTTATAATTATTTTTATTAAATTTCGTTAGTATTTCAACAAAAAATATCGTCACGTGCTAAGTACGTAACCATTATTCAAAAGGACGAAGAATTAAGCATGTGGCGTTCCGCCAAAATACTTAAGAGATATGAAGAAATGGCAAAGAGTGATACGTGTGAATTATAAGCAAAGACGTGAGGTTGAGATTCCATAATTAAAAGGTTGTAAGTTCAAGTTCTCTGTATTTAAGTATTTAATTTATTTTTAATAGTAATACGTTATTTTTTTTTTGTTTACTTTTAAATTTGTTGGTTGATTTAGAAATATTAATGTATTGCATACTAAATATTTTAATAATAGCAACATTGATTCAGAGCTATCGATATAAAGCGGTGAAGGTTTATCTTAATTTTATTTATTATTATGAGAAATATAATATTTTATCATAATTTAATTGTCATGATTAAAAATTAATAATCGTAGTAAAAATCATTGACTACGATTATGCAACGGTTATTAATTGAGATTTTTAAGGCTAATACATTTGTCATGACCATAGCAAAAATAATTTTCAGGGTGAATAAATTAAAATTTTATATTAATTTTTATTTAATCATAATTAATAATAATTATTTACTATTATTAAAAATCCACAATCACTAGAATTATAGGCAATAGTAATTTTCTTTTTAGGTTTAATTTCGATGATTAAGATCACTTGGGCCGACAGCATTTTACCTAACTATTGATTAATTATGCGTATATCGTAAGAAACATGTATACATATATGTCCGAAGTCAATTAATAATTAGTTTTTAAATTAAAAAAATTAAAGTCTTTAATATATATATATATATATATATATATTTTTTTTCTAAAAAACCATCTGTCACTACATTGTAATTGACTGTTTGGGATGTGTAATAATAATTAAATTAAATAACCTTAATTTATCACTATTAACTAAATTTTTTGGGAAGAATTAAGTAATTATATAGCGTGCTATTTCAAAGTTATTCCTAATTATATATATAATGGCTGGTATAAATATTTATCTTGTCAAAATAATAAAATTTGTATGCGTATTTAATAATAATAAGAATTCTGCCCTTGTGAACAGTTTGTAACACAAGAATTGTACGTAAATTGTTATTATTAATAATTAGCAATATATATATAATAATAATAATTTAAATACAACAAATATTGTCATAATTATTAGATAATTATATATTCGTGATCATTACATTCTTATAGTACATGTGCTACTAATACCAAATAGAGGCAACTTATACATACATATGTTTATATATTTGAGACGATAATTACATTAATATCTCAATAAATTGAGTGATATATCGATTCAATCAATAAATTAATATTATAATTAAGAATAATGATGAAATAAATTATAATGAACTTATATATACTTTCTTATCATGATTATTAAGTTTATATATATTATTATTACAGAAAAATTAACAAAAATAATTTTTATTAGTGATCACAATTTGGCACTGTTGCAAGATAAGCTACAATAGATTATTAATGATTATATATATATAGCAACAATAACAACATTATCCTAAATCATGATAATAATTTTTGTAATTATTGTTAAATAATCACAATGTATATTACTAACTATTCATAATTACAATTTAGATCCTAATAATACGCGGAGTGATGAGTTAGTTTCTACTGAATAGTAGGTGTATTATATAATACGAACTCCGCCTTATTCATAGAATGTTATTTCTACTGAATAGTAGGTAGTGTATCTACTGTAATAGTAGACGTTGATTAAATTTAATATTTGATATTATTAATCAGAGTCTAAATATTGTAATAATTTGTTAGATATTGATATCTAGCAAGAATAATTGTAATCAATTTATTTCAATTAATAACATTTCATCGCTCTTACTTAAAAAAAAAAATACGAGTCTGAGTTAGTTTTCCTCCCATTTGAATGTACTATTGTTATAGTAGTTTTTTGTTTCTTTTTCTCGTTTAAACATATTCATTGATTTAAATTATTGATGTATTGCATTAATCTATGAATTTGAATATTAAATAATATAATTTGTTTAATATAAAAAAAATATTCATATGTTCACAAAGAGAAAAAGAATACCAAGAAAAAAAAAACATAAAACCTAATATTCCAAAACAAGAATTTTAATTTATGATTGAATTGTTTAATTTCACACCATATATATAAATAAGTACAAAAGCAAAATTTTAGATGACCTAAACATATCCGTAGTTTCGGTCAATCTCACCTAAATATCTATATGCGTAGCCTTAAAGAAAGAAAATTCACTTGAAATCAAAAGGCTGGGGTTTGAGTTTGTGATAAAATATATTTTCTCCTTTTTTTTTTTAAAGTACAATATGCAATTTATTATATAATTCAATACATTTAAATTGAAATACTGATCCGATATATCAATAATGCAAATCAACTAATACTGTTGACAAGTTAAAGAAACAACTAATACTATAGAAGTATACGGCGAAATTACACTTTTAGTCCCATCGGATAGGGGTTAAATAATTGTAATCATCAGCTTTAAATGGCCCAAGAATTGAAAAATCTCAACACATATAGTTCTATGCTTTACGTAGTTTTCAAGATAATCCTAAAATTGAAAAATTCAATACATTTATTCCCGTAAATTCAACAAAGCAAAAAACTAAGTGTGCCGAATTTTTTCAAATTCTGGGATTATTTTGAAATTTCATAAAACAGAAGACCAAATGTGTCGAATTTTCTCAATTTTGTGATTATTTAAAAAAACCCGCAAAACAAATAATTAAAAATATTGATATCTTATGAGATTAAAAATATAATTTTAACATAATAAACATACATATACTCATATTTATAGAGCCCAAACCAATAATTTTTTTTATTATGATGCCTCAAATTTACCAACTAATACAGATAAAAGATGTATTAAAAATCTGGGGGACTCTGGTCCTAAACATCCACGTCATTGCAACCTTGAGGGTAGTTGGTTTGCTGATGCTGACACTTACGAATCCAGTGTAGGTTTGACAGAGGCATATGATGAAGTAAGATGTTGGACTTTGGATTTCTGGGTAGGGCCTATTTCATCCAATTAAATTATTAAACAGAATTAGAATGCTAATTATACCATGATCTTACCCACAAACTATAAACAAATATTAGTAATCGTGGGACATTGTTGTATGTACAGAGGTGTCATTAATCGTCATTTGTGAATATGGAAGTCATTTTATTTTTATATTAGTATAAATATACTGTAGCAATAATTTAAAATTAATTTTAAAATATACAATAATAATTTGTATTTCATCAGAATATATAATGATTCGTACGATTTTATAATCCGATAGTAACAATTATATAAAAATTGCTACTACTAATGTAGTACATAAGGAAAGTTGTAGTGACAGCATAATAATAATAAATATAACTAATTAAATACTTTTGAGGTATTTGAAATGCCACCTTTTATTTTTAAAATTGCTAAAGCCAAAAGCTGAAAGCATCATGCTTTAGTTTTTCTGTAAATAAATTCAAATTTATTTTTGACTACTTTATCATCATTATAATAATCTTAATTCAACTTTATAGTTTTTATTTTTTTTCAAAATTACATATTTAAAAATAATTAAAATTTACACTTTCAAATATTAAATATTTTAGAATTTTTTTATTTTATTTGCTATATTGTTTAATTATGTTATTCCTGTATCATTAAAAATATAAATTTAATGGTTGTGATTAATTAATAAAATGATATTTTTTTACAATCATGCAAGTTTAATTATTGTGTATGATCAACAATTATATTACTTAGTGGGAGGATTATTAAATTAAACATTCACTTTTTCTATTAATCGATAAAAAAAATTGAATATGAAGTATACTAATAAAAATAAAATATATTATTATTTTCAAAAAATAAATTATTATTGACAAACAACAAGTACAAACATAAGCAAAAATAGTATCTTTTTAACAAATGGGGACAAAATTATCTTTAATCAATTCAGTTTATTTTAGAAGTGATCTTTGTCAAAACACTATCCAATTTGACTTTTATTTGCTTTTCATTATTTTTTTACTGGCTACTTTTGATTCTGCTACAACTTCCAACTTTTTCTGTAAAAATCATTTCTCTAAAAGCAAAAGTTTTTCCAAATGCTTTCTTAGTTCAAGGTTATTATTTTAAGTCCCACCTGTCATGTACGTATTTTTCTGACTTTTATGTGAGTTTATTATAATTTTTATTTTATATGATTTTTACTTATATTACTGTATAGATTAAATTGATATATTGTTTAATTTATTTAAATATTGATATAATCATGTAATTACCTCTTCTATCTTAAAAAATAAAAATAAAAAAATTCATATTATATTTGATGAAGTATATATATAGGAGTAGAGTGCCAATATCATTGATAATTAATTACTATCCCATTAAAAAATTTAGATTGCTAAAATTAAACTAAGAGAAGTTTATATAATTCTAGTTGGTATTTTGTACGTACTGATAAACATAAGACTATGAATTTATAATTAGTCAAGTGAATGTTAATATTTAGAGTAAATTACAATAATTTTTTTTTAAATTTGGCATAATTATGAATATCTTCTTATTGTTTAAAAAATTACAAATACCCCCTGATGTTTGATGAAATTATGTAATTCTTGAATGAAGGTATGAAATTAACAACTTTGCCCTTCCTGTATTTTTTTATTTTTTTTAAAAAATTAAAACTTTTAAAAAAATTGAACGAGAGGGATGGAAAAATTTTAAAAATTATAAAAAAAATATCTACTTAGCCCATAAAAAAATAAATAAAATTATAATTTTTAATCATAAGATAATTTTGGTCAGTTTACCATAAAAAATGGATGGAAACCTAATGGGATTGGGCTAATTGTTATACGGCCGTTAAAATCAGGTGGATATTGGTAATTTTTTCAAACAACTAGGGGGTATTCGTAATTATGCCAAACCTCAGGAAGGTCATTGTAATTTACCCTAATATTTATTCTGAATGGGGTAGTTATTTGATGTTTTCTTTTCAGTAAATGATAATTATATGATTATATTGATATCTCAATAGTTGATTTTATATAATTATATTAAAATCTCAATAAATTCAGTAATATATCAGTTTAATTAAAATACATCGATATTCGATTTTAAATTAATATAAAAAAATACAAAAAACTCATATTAAGTAAGACCAATACCTACATGTACATGAGATGGGGTCAAAAATTGTAACCTCAAATTTGTTTATAGGATCCCACCCTTAATCATTAGACTGAAATATTATTAGTATTTGATAGAGAGAAAATGTGGTGATTTATCCCAAAATTTTATTGCAAAATTATGGAATTTATATAATTTTATGTAATTCACAGTGTGTTTCCCATTATTATTTTTTTAATTTGATATTAAATCAATATTTTTATATAATATCATTATTATTTCTATTAAGAAATTAAAGAAAATATTAAAGTAGCCATTTTTGATATTATGTTAGATATATGAGCATAAACATGAGTACTTCAACCTCAAGAAATGTATATCGGCACCTCTATATTTTTTGAATTATTTAATTCAGTGCATGTTTTTAATTTTCTCTCTATTACCTAGTTGAGGATATATAGGACATCATTCATTACTTGAGGTTTAAAAAAAATAATTAATTATTTGAGCTTTTTCCATGTCTCAACTATATTTTTACAATAGTGTTGACTTTTCTGTGGTGGATAGGAAAAATTACCATTTTAGTCCTATAGTTTAGAAGCGCTAATATTTTTTATTTTGCACGAATTGATTTTCGTATTTTAATCTTATAATTTTAAAATTTTGGTAATTATAGTTCTTTTTTGGCTGATTTGTATGACAAAGTGTCGTCATCTTTGATTTGTATGAGAGTTTTTTTAATGCGATTGAGATATTGGCATGAATGTTTCGCAGATACTTTCAATAAGTATTCGTTGCTATCAATACCAATCTTTTGATAATTTTTTGATAGAAATTGAGCATAAGTTGATGAACGAGATCTCCTCATCGTCGCCGTAGGCATATGATCATTTGTAACAGACCAACCATTACTAGATAATTCACCATCAAAATACACAAAAATTTCTATGCGAGAAGATGAAGTCGACATATTTGGAAGAAAATAAAGATATAAAACTGGGGCAGTGTTGTCTTTGCATAAAATTTCTATGCAAGAAGATGAAGTCGACATATTTGGGGCAGTGTTGTTCCTGGTATTTTTATACCGTGAATTATGTAATGTCAACATCAAAGGCAAAGCTGCAATTGGTGGAGCATTGCAGTTGTTACAAGTAACATTGAATTATTAAATTCATAGACAAATATTTTTTTAAAATAATAACAAAAATTTATATTTTTTTTGCAGATGTGGGCCTGGTCACGTACCACTCCACTTTGCCCTGGATTTGCTGTGGAACTTGTATATATGGGCCAAATCCAAATAGATAATAATCGTTTGCTCCCAACAGCACTATGTGGTGCAATATGGAACTGTGAGCACAATTTCACTATAACATTACGAACAACTGTCTTAGTTATAAGAGATGATGAGATGCAGTCTGATCAGGTATTTTATATTCAAGACATTACATACATCTATAAGAATATTTAATGCACATTAACTTACAACGTTTCATTTATTAGAGTTTATCTGGCAGCCATATGATATGAACTCAGATGTCATTATGGCATATACAGCTGATTTTAACCCCCAATCGTGGAGATCAACATGTCCTTTAATATTCTATACAATAGTGGAAATACATCATTCCAAACAGGTCCTTCTCCAATTTAGGATGAGGTAAAATATTCCAAAAGTGGCAAATACTCGGGATATGAGCCTGTATAAGGTATATATTGGAACCTGCAACACATACAATACATCACTAGATAACAAAAATGATATGACACGACTGTATAAAGTCTATCCATTTCCAACAGAAAAGATACAAACTAGGGTATTGAGAATGATACGACAACATAACACGTCATTTCGTGTTGTTATCTACTGACAGACTGTGAAAAGCTGATACCAACCTGGAGATCACCTATCTTCAGATTGTGGTATGTTATATAATATCACATGCTTTATTTTAAACACTTTTTTTTATATTAAAATTTATCATTTTTCTACGATCTTAAAAAAAAGAGGTAAATGCCCTTGAAGCAATTTATCGATCTAGACCACTAGATATTGAAGAGTACCGCCCATTGGTGGATCGATTCGCACATGGAATACAAATTATCAAGGAAGCCCTAACACATCAGCTATAACAAATTGCAACGTCATCTGAAAATGCTCCCAGCACATTCCACAAGTAAAAGAGAAGTTCTAGCCGAATGTCTATTGGATCAGTTGAATGTGATGATGTTGGGGTGGATATAGCTGGTCCTTCTATAGTGTATATGCCTCAAGATTATTATGTGTCTCAACTGTCTCAAGATTACTACATGGCTCAATCGCCACAAGATGATTGGTTCCAATCGGCTTCATATATGTCAAGCCATGCAAGAGCTTATTCTTCACATGTAGATCTTGACATTGGCCTTGACATTGATCAACTATATGCACCATGATATAACATTTTACCAATTTCATTTCCAGTATTTAGTGCATATCGTGATAATGTGAAGTCTAGTTCTGCAGTATCATCAAGTCGGTTGCACATTAATTCTGGTGGTAATGATAATGATGAACCAAATGAATCAATACAAAATGTAGGCGAGAAAAATAAGAAAACCTTGGCCTTCAATGCCACAGACGCAATTAAGGAACGAACGAATATTTTTAATATTTGTATTTTTATTATAATATTTATAACAAATTATTGTAATTATAATGTTTAAATTTATCATTAATAATTTTAATATAATTTTTTAAAAATAAGAATGGAGCCTTGAACAGCGTCCACGACTCGGCCTTTATTTTTTTAAAAAAAATATTCCTCATCACATCCATGACTTGATGGATGATTTTTTTAAAATTAAAATATTATGTTGTCCACAACTCGATATAAATTTATTAATATATTTAAAAAATATTATTTATATAATTATTTTTATAATAAAAAAATAATTAACCCTGAATGACAAAATAAAATTCTTAAATATCATGATCAGGTGACATATATATATATATATAAATATAACGAAAATTTTGATATTATTACTTAATTTTTTGTTGCTGATATTATCTTTTAGGCAGTACTTTTCAATTACTTTGCATACGTTTAATTTTTATTTAGGAACCAATGTGAATGCCTTATTTATCTAAAATAAATGCATAATTAACTAAAGGGGATATATAATTACATCTACACCCTTGACCTATGATTTATTTATAAAAATTATCTTTAACTTTTTTGAAAAATTGCACATATACCCATTAAAAATATCAATAATATTTACCCAACCACCCCTGTTTTTCGAAAAATTGCACATATACCTTAAAAAAACTCAATATATTACGCAAACTATTCTTATTTTTTGATTGCTCGGAATGATTCTGTAATGATGCAAAAGATAAAAAACGAGTTATATAAATAGATTAAAAATTAGGCAGTGTAAATATAATCGTCTCCTAACTAAAATGTATGTGTTATATTAATAAAGATGGTGAAAGTGAACTAGTAGAAAGTTTGCTGCACCAACTTCTCCTCTAACCCTCTCTCTCTCTCTCTCTCTCTCTCTCTCTCTCTCTCTCTCTCAATGGTCAAATTACACAAATAGAAATGGTTAAGGGGACGTCTATCTCTTCATGTCACCATCTTAGTTTGGTTTTCACTTCTCTGCTGAAGCAACGTTTTTCGATGATATCAGAGCATATATATATATCTATATATGTATGCATCTATTTATACACACATGCATACACACGTACAAGCATTTGTATCTGAAGGGAGGGAAGTATAATTTATCCCTATATATATATATATATAAATATATACATGGAGTTATGGTCGAGTCTTATTATCATTGTGATTAAATTGTGGAGTTCCTCTAACTACTTCAATATAATCACCACATTACGTGTGGTTTAGTAGGTGGATTACGATTTTCTTTTTGCATACTATATTCACTGATCCATTGTTATTCTGCACGTAAATTTTTTGTGATTTGCAGAATTACATCTAACACTCGTGAGGTTTGTTTTCGTCTAATATATAATTCCTTCTATTAGTCAAACTTCACCAAATTTGTTGATATTAATAAAAAAAATAAATATATATATATATTTATCCCCTATTGACTTATTACTGTCTTATTGTAGGTTAAATAATTCTTTTATAACCAAATTATCCTCATACTTCTTCACGCATTAATGCATGTGAGAAGATATATTTTTACCATTATAAGGGTAGTTGGTCCGAAAAAAATTATTTGACCTGCAATAAATCAATAATAAGTCAATCGAGGTAAATATTATTTTTTATTTATTTATTTTGTTAATATCAGCAAATTTCATGAATTTTGACTAACGGGGGATTTATTGTTAAACAAAAGCAAACATCAGGGATGCTAGATGTACTTTCTTAAATAACAGAAGGTCTACATGTAATTACACCAAATCTCAAAGGAAATGAGTGTAATTATCCCATATATATATATATATATATAATACATTCTAATTAGTATACATCAATAGACTACATTTGATATATATAGTACATATATTTGAAAATATATATTGATAATTAGTATATTTATTATTAATAATCGCAATTCATGATCTAATTATATGTAATCAATTAAAAATAAATATCATATCTTTATAGATTCATCAAAAAATTATTAGATTTAGCGAAAATGTTGTATTTGATCCATACAGATTTTTTACATTTTATTTCCCTACTAGTAATGCAATAAACAAGAAATTAATTCATTAAAAATTCAAACTACATGCCTCTAGACTAGTGATCATGTGGGAAATTCTAATTTGGGTCGAGTTTGACTATATATAAAGTGTGATTGATGTACTATTTAAAAAAATAATTAATTACGTGATAAATATTATTATATAATTCATTTAATTTGATTAAATCTAATTAAAATAAAAAAAAATTATAACCACAACGATCAAATATTGGTTACGTAGTACTCAATAACGAAAATCTAATTGTACAGTCGCACACTCTATCCATCACTTAATTTGAATTGTACGTCACCGTATATGTACATATATAAATAAAATAAAATTAATGAAATTTTTGCCATGCAGTTATATATAAAAATAAATAAATAAATATAAAAAAGAAAGAATGACGAAAGGGTGGGGCCGGCATTGCGTGCATTGTGTGTGTTGCTCTGACCAGATGGCAGCCGCCACCTGTTCCTGATGTTGACTTTCTTCACCTTTTTTATGCATTTCCTATCTTCCATTGATGATTGTTGATATTGAAAGCACATGAATTCCCCTAATTGCCCCTCATCCCATCAGTTTATGTTCCTATTTATTTTGTGGGTGATTAAAAAAGAGAGTGTCTGCGAGAATTTGTATATGAAAAAGTGCTGTACTTTAAAAAAAAAACTATAATTTTAAATTAAAATAAAATCAACGGAGAGTATTTACAAATTTACAATAAATAATGGAAAAAAATAAAAAATTTAAAATTGAAACATCCGAAAAATAAAGAGTATGTATATTGGTCTATCAATTTTATAATTAAATTCTCACTACACCATCATTTTTTATTATAATTTTCTCTCATTTAAATACTTGCATCTTTTTTCTCTTATTAAATTTATTTTAATTATTTTTTCTACTTGCTAAAAAAAAGGACGAAACGGGCATAATTAGTCACAAGCAGTCACAATTACCAGCACGTGGTTTTTTTCACGTAATTAAATAGAAGTGGAAGGGCATAATTGTAATTTGAAGAGGAAGGAGGGATATGAAAGGTGGAGGCATACAAGAAGAGGACAAATGAGGGTAAGAGGAAAGAGTTATTGAGTTATATATATACCCCCTCAGCTTCCCACTTCTTTGGTTGGAGTGGAGGGAGGCAAAGGCAAAAGGCAGCTGCCCGTATTACATATGTCATAACCAGATTCTGACAACATCAAATCTTACAAGAACAAGATATAGATATAGAGAGAGAGAAGGTGCAAAGAATGGGAAGATCACCATGCTGTGATGAGAGTGGGTTGAAGAAAGGGCCATGGACTCCTGAAGAAGATGACAAGCTCATCAAATACATACAGAAACACGGACATGGAAGCTGGAGAGCTCTCCCCAAACTTGCTGGTACACACACACATATGTATATATATATAGATTAATTAGCAGTACAATTACCTTAATTATTTTGAGGTAATTAATGATGATGGTTGGCTATATTATGTACTGTTGATGAAGGGTTAAACAGGTGCGGGAAGAGCTGCAGGCTGCGATGGACTAACTATTTAAGACCAGATATCAAGAGAGGAAAGTTCTCTCAAGAAGAAGAGCAAACCATTCTCAATCTCCATGCCATTCTTGGCAACAAGTAATTCATTCCTACTTTCGTTAATTCCCATGTTCAAATTTATTCTTGTTTTTATATCAATATTTTCCCTCTCATCAAAATATATAAATTAATTTTAATTATGTTTTTATAATATATATATATATATATATACGCCATTATGATTTACATTTAATTTTAATTATATCTAAAAAAAGTAATTGGCTAGTAGGGGCTGGATTAGGTGGTCCACTCTCTTATATTAATTTTCCTCTATAATCTCAAAATTTATATATGAATTACATTTAGTTAAAACTATGGCTATATATTACCAATTTGGAAATTATTGTCGTGCATGGGAGGTTGTATTTTTTATCCTGTGTGAATCGATTTTTATAATTTTTTGGCAATTTTCATCATTTTCTGATCAATTTGACCAAAAAATTGTATGTGACTTATATATAATCCAATTAAATTATAATTCTAATCTAGAATTTGTGGAGGGTGATTTTTTTGGTCGTGCACGAATTATTTTTTGCAATTTAGTTTTGTAATTTTAAAATTTTAAATATTTTAATTCTTTTATGGTCAGTTTGATCGAAAAATTACATTTTATTTGCACTTAATTCAAATAAATTGCAACTTTATATATTATTTACATTTTATTTATTTTGTTTTGGGTTTTGAAAGGTGGTCTGCAATAGCAACTCACCTGCCGGGGAGAACAGACAATGAGATAAAGAATTTCTGGAACACACATCTGAAGAAGAAGCTGATCCAGATGGGGTTCGACCCCATGACCCACCGCCCACGAACCGACATCTTCTCCACTCTCCCTCACCTCATCGCCCTCGCTAACCTCATCGACAACCCTTCATGGCCGGAAGAACAAGCCATGCGCCTCCAAGCTGCCGAAGCTCTCCACATCGCTCGCCTCAACCAGTACCTCCAGACCCTCCTCCACCACCAGCCCCCGGCGCCATTCCCCACCGCTGCTACTACTGTTCCTGCAGATATGTCTGCTTTCAATCTTTTCAGCCACCTGGAAACCCCGGTGGCGCCGCCGGCTCTGGCTGCCAGTTTTCTCCAGGACCCGGTGGCGCCTTTCTCCCATTTACCTGATTTACAAGCCCCATGCAGCGTTATTAATGATCAGAGTTCCTTGAGCAAGTGCGGCGGCGGCGTGGGTCAGGGTTCTGATTTTTGTGCAGTGGAGAACTCGCCGGGGTCTTCTTCCCCGTGGCTGATCAGGCAGAATCTGTCTCCGTCGCCACCATCTGCGGCGGCGCCGGTGACTGAGAATTCCATTACTAACACGGTGGATGCTTGCAGCACGTCCAGCTACGGCGGTGCTCAAATGTGGTCTGATCTTCTGGATGATCCTATTTTCCATGAGATTGCTTAGTACTGTGTAATTATATACATACACACACATATACGTATGTCATCTGTAGCTACAAGCACTTTTGCCTTCGTTTTCTGTGAGTTTTTGTTGTCATGATCTTCTCTTTTATCTTTCTTTCTTTTTTTTTTTTTTTTTTTTCTGAATAGAAAACAAAAATTAACAATATTGTCAATAAATGTATTGATAATCTATACGCACTTTGAATATCTATTGGGATTATTAGTCTTTAGCTATTTGTTATTTCACATTTCTTATTTTATATATTTGATCTCTCTTTTGCAGGAAAATTATGATATAATTATGTCTTATTAATAAAGATTATTATTTATCTTTAATATACATATATAAATATACTGATCTCTATTTATTGAAAATCCTTATGCCCAGGCTGTTTGTTTATGTTTGCATTTTCAAGTTTCAATTTTCAATCAAGTGCAAACATGTTTGTTTATTATATATATTTTGATTAAAATATATTGATTTGACACTATAATTTTATATAAAATATAATATTTTGAACTAATTCCAATATATTTTAATTTTTTTACTAAAATCTATACAAAATTAAAATTACAAATTTCTCACTGAAAACTGTAAATTAAAATATTGTTTGTGATGGTTAATTATTATGGTTAAAAGTAAAAGTTATGACGAATACTAATTGGCCATAGTTGCACAAGGACGATTAGCTGTTGTTTCTACAAACAATGGTAAAATGTTATTTACAACTAGTATTTGGGGCACATACTATGTATGTGCAAATTTTACAATACTATTTAAAACATAATACTTTAAAAATATTTATTATTTAATAAAATATTCAGAAAATATAAGTTAATATTAAGTTTATAATAAGAAAATGTTGGAAAAATATAGCCCATGACTCAATTGGGAAGGCCTCACCCACACCACCAAAAACCAGACACCTGGATGGCTGTCCAATTTCTTGGTGCCTTTGCCCATTTTTTTGGCTCAGGCCAATTCCTCCTACCCGGCTCTCTATTGCATTTATTTTCCCTCCCTCTTTTGCAGATGAAACCCTAACCCTATTTTTCATCTGTCTCCTCGTCTCTTTCTCAGATCTCTCTCTCTCTCTCTCTCTCTCTCTCTCTCTCTCTCTTTCGATTTCTTCCTCCGATGTTCTTTTCTCTTTCTATCATCAATGGCCTCTCTATAAAACCCTTTCACGGCTCCTGACAAGAATAAAACTCACAGGTGGAACAGAACTGAACGAGAAAAAGGTTTTCTATGAGCATTTTCTTAATGAAAACCTGATGAGTTTCTGTGACTAAGCTTTAGTGGTTCATTTGGGTGTTGTTCTAAGTGTTTTTTATTGTCCTTTGTGGACTGGCCTTGGTGGCGTGTTTTGGGTTTTAGCAACCCATGTGTGGTTGCCAGCCTTAGTGGTTGTGGGCTTCCTTCTCTAGATTTGGCTCCTTGAGCCAACCACCTTTTTTGTTCCCGTTTTATCTATTTTTGTTGTTCGTCGAAATTTGTAAATATTTGTTGATATTTGCTATAATATTGGTTCGTAATATTAAGGGGCTTTCGTAACCAATGATTCGTTGTAATAGTTGATTAATGTTTATTTTTTGGGCTAGATTTTCACCCAACAAATAGTGTCAATAAAAGATGCATGAAAATAAACATAAATAAGTAAATATCAAAAGATAATGGAGGAAATGGGAGTTATAAGATGAATAAAAAAGTAAATTAAATATAAAAAAACAGACCAAAAAAGGGAGAGACATCAAATAGGTGCTCTCTCTTAATAATAAGATATAAATTATGACTAATATTTTCACAATAGGTAAAATCACAAATGTTGACAAACCATTGTGATTTTATTTAATTCTAATAGATCGTATTAATTTTTCATAAATTTTAAACTATAGTGGTTTACTGTATATAAAAAATAACCCATATCTTTTTTTAGTGTAAGTACATAATTACAAAAATCCACAAAATGGTCATACAACATAATTTAAATTTTTTAGTATTTTCACGTCGGTCTATATATAAATTTTCCCTAAATGCAGAAAAATATTTTAATTTTAATTGGGTTAGATTGAATCTAATGTATACCATATATATCATATAATGATGCGTGAATTATACTTACCGTATTATTAATATAAATTAATTTTATAATTAATATTTTTTCTAGTGTCCATCACAATACAGACAAATTACACCAAGATTTTCCTCTGTCGTTAAATTCGTAATTAACAAGATCTTATAATTAAATCATAAATTTCATAAAATATTTTTAAAAACTTACAAATGCACCCTTTAAATCATATAGTTCTTCTTTTATAATAGTGTTCAATTATTATTTTTATATTATTGTTTATGTTGATTTCCAATAACCTACTTCCGAAATTATATATATATATATATATATATATATATATATTAATTATTATCGTGGTTTCCTGGTAAAAAGCTTGACCAAAATTTCCGACCCAACCTTTAACCTTTTTATCCAACCACTGCAGATTTCATGTCAACATAAAATATATATATGTCACAATATTATTACATTAGTTTGAATATCAAATTGGATGTCGACGACGTTGGATATGACATTCTCAAGTAATTATTTCAAAATACTAATTCTTGTTCAGAAATATTTTTAAACTGATTTTAGGTGATAGCCATTCCAAATGAAAGAGATCTGCCTCGAATTTTTAAAATGTGATTGAAAAAATTATAATTTTATTCTTGTAATCGAGGAAGAATGGCATTTTTTATTTGATTTTTATAATTTAATTTTGTAACTTTATAATTTTAGCAATTTTAGTCATTTTTGACTAATTTGACTAGAAAATTGCACGTTACTTGCGCAAATCTAATTAAATTATAATTTTGATCATGTAAATTAATGCGTACAAGATAAGAAAAATATCAACTCTCTTAAGTTACGGGACTAAATATGCCGACTAAAATTACAATTTAATAGGTCATGTACAAGTTACATGCATTTTTTCGAGCAATTTGGCTGAAAAAGTATGAAAATTATCAAAATTTTAAAATTATAGAACTAAATTACTAAAATTAATCGTGTATGATAAAAAAATATCACCTCCCATAAATTACATGACTAACATTACATTGTAAGAAGAGGGTAGCGAAGGTCGTATGAATATATGGATAGTAAAAATTATAGTTGTTGTATGAATAACGAATATTTATGAAATTTACTTCAATTGTATGAATGATAGACGCCAAAATGATTTAATAATGATGGTGTGTCCATATTTTGAATGTGCCAGAGTTGAAATTGTAAAAACTTTGAATTAAAAGGATGGAATCCATAATTTATTTGGAATTCCTAGGTATTTTGCAGGAAGGTCCTGACATCACTAATAATTAATTACAGAACAGTTATATCTACTTAATCCATTGTAAAACAACCTATGAATTTGGGGTGATGAGAGTTAGGGGTGAGTTGACTAAAGGATTAATTAATCATAATATTTTATATATAATGAAGGAGAATTTCTATGATTTACTCCACGTTCAGTAGAAAAAGGTAAAATTATATTTTTAATCCCATACAATAGGGGATTCAACACTTTTTAGTCCGCTTTATGAGATTTTTAAAAGTCCTAAAAATTCAATATATATTACACATTTAGTTCTATATTTTGCGGAATTTTTAAAATGACACAAAATTAAGAAAATTCGGCACATCTAGTCCTCTGCTTTATGGGATTAAATGTGTCAAGGCTTTTCAATATGTTTGGACTATTTTGAAAACTTCGTAAAGTACAAGATTAAATGTGTCGAGTTTTTCTTAATTTTAGAATCATCTTTTAAAAATTTCATAAAATAGGATTAAAATTATAAAAAGGAATTGGTATACAATAGTTTCAAAAGGGCAGGTAATGATGACCTGTGTTAGCTATTGCTTGCTTGAATTGGAACAATAGGCATCTAAAATTGGTTGGTTCAGACCAATACTACGTACTTTTGACTACCACCTACATTTTTTAAGGCAATGCAAACACACACACGCAGGTGTGTCTGTGTTTTTTATGCTTTTATGTTGTCTTGATCATAGTCATGCATATACATGCTATAAAACCATATAACATCCTTTGCTGCAAGTAGGGATTAAATAGCAGTTGGTGAGAATTTCATGGACAAGGTTGCAAGGAATTCAAAATCTTTGCTGAATATTATTAATTAGTCCTATGATGATAGGGTGCATTATGATTTATGTCGATTTCTTGTGGGAAATTGAACATATATCGTACACCGTACATAAAAATATAATTGATCTACTTAGAAACTTATCTTAATTTATGGTAATATATTTTATAGAAATTAAATATAAAGTATTTTATATAAATGTATTATGATCTGACGATGATTTAGTGAAACTGAACTTAATTCCTATTGTGTTGGTGCGCATACATGAATCGTGTTGGAGACGTCGATCGATCAAAATGAGCATGCATGATTGTGCTCGGATCAGATTTTAGTTGTAAAATCTGTGTCATTTACCATATACACGTCATGTGTATAAAATCTTTACTTAAATAAAAGGCAAAATTATATTTTTTGTCATGTAATTTTAGGTGATTGGCTCTTTTGGTTCTGTAACTTACCCCATCTACACATTTAATTATTTTTTTGACAATTTAGTTCTATATAGTTTCTTATTTATTTATCTCGATTAAACGTATGAATTGATTTGAATTCTTGATGTAACGAATCAGCAGTCTTTAAATTTGGAGGTATTAAATGATATAAAGAATTGCATAGTATAAAAAAAATAAAAATAACTACCAACTTTTATAACCATGATATTACTACAAAATTCAAAATATTCAGAGTCATGACTGGTTAACTAGGTATAGAACTCAAAATTAGCTATAAATATAGATTTATGTGCATCTGCTATGACTTGACTGTAACTAATGCCCAAAAATTAAGCAAGGTGTGTTCATAATGTTTTATAATTGGGAAAATTAGAGTAAATATAGGGGGTAATTTTAGTTCTTAGTGAATTTATTTCGATAATTTTTTTTATGTAACTATTTTTAAAAAAGCTCATACATTGGGAACAAAAATGACCAAAAAGTACCCAAAATTAAGTTGGCTATGTGCAATTTTAGCAAATTCTTATTGTATTTGTCCTCAACGATGAGACCTATTAAAGGTTTAAATGCGCTTTTGGTCTCATAACTTAGAGCATTGATGTTCTTGGATTTTGGCTTTTTAAGGTAGCATTTTGGTCCTGAATTTTTTGAATTTTTGCGACTTCGAGTATGTTTGGTTGGGGTAAAAAGTGAGAGTATAAGAAAAGTGAAAGTAAAAAGGAATGTATAAGAGGTAGTTTAGTAAAACTCGACGTATATAAAACCTCTCTACAGTTCAAGTTTGTTTTTGTTTAAAATTAGACGGAAAAGTGAAGGTATAAGGCACAAAAGATTAAAAAAAATTTAATTTTATTTACTCTATTGTCCATATATATATATATATAATTTTTTTTCTAATTCTTTTCTCCTTCTTGCTGGTAATATCGTATATAATCACCAGAAAAAAAATAACAAAATCGTTGAGAAACTATTCCAGTGAAGTCAACGATTAATATTTTTATTAATAAAAAATATTCTAGTTCTTGTTTGATAAATGTTTTTATTAATAAGATTTTAAAATTTTGATATACTAGAATTATATTAGTATAATATTAAATTATTTATTTTAAATGAAGAGAAGGACTATTCAGTAAATTATAAAATTAATTTTTTTTCTCAATTTTTTTTTTACCAAACAAGCAGAAATATTTGAGATTTACTTGCTTTACAATTATACCGAACAACTTGAAAAAAAAAACTTTAATTCTTTCCCTTGCTCTCCCTCTTTCACTTCCCCTTGCCCCTTCACTTTCATTTTCCTCTCATTTGAACCAAACCAACTTTTTAGTCCTTTTTTTGCTGGAGGTCACCATTCTCGCTGGAAAAGTGCATGTACATCTTATGTGACCTTTTAAAAATTGGGGCTACTATTCCAATTGGTTCATTTTTTCCAGCATTTTTATCCTTTGATTTTTTAGGGGCATTTTGGTCCAATATCTTTTTAATTTTCACAATTTTAGTTCGTTCACTGTTCTCGCGGTGGAGGTGAACTCTGGGGAGAAAAGAACTAAAATGGCAAAAATTAAAAAGACACCGAACCAAAAAATGCTACTCTAAAAACTTAAAGAACAAAAACGTTAAATAACCCAAATTACAAGACCAAAATACATTTAATCCATTTATAAAAAATTACATGACAAGATTACTAAAACAAATTCGATAATACAAAAATAAAACTATCAGCATCGTATTTAAAGCACAACACATACATAATGACAGTCAAGGAAAGAAAATAGAGAAGCTAGGCCTGGTCCTTAATTACGTGTAGAAGTGAAGAGATTTGAAGAAATGAGTGATCTCAGACAAATTAACAACGTCGTCCTTTCTTACAAGAGGGAGTCCTAAGAAGAAAACCCTAAGAAAATAGGAGAACATATTTCCTGAATGAGTAGTTGGACATGCATTCTTCCTTTTCTAACAAGACATTGACTATTCAACTCACACTTAATTACCGAACCCTTAATCACTATTAATTTAAATGTTCTAGAATAACAATATTTCGAAGTTGTTGTAAGTACTTGTAAATTCATAGATGTACGTTTCTTGTAATGACAGTTAATGGCAACGTTGATCACTTAGTTCTTACAAGTAAGTAAACTACATTTCAAGGTTTTCTGGAAAAAAAGAGGTTGCTTTTTATCCAAAGTCAACACATTAATTAATGTTTATTATCAAACAATATTTAAATTATGGTAAATTACAATCGACTTCCCTGAAGTTTGCCGTAATTACAATTACTTTTTCATTGTTTAAAAAATTATAAGTACTCCTCATATTAATGGTCGTTTGAAATACTTTCATGACAATCAATTGTAAAGGGTATCTGTCAGACGTCCATAATTCCAAAAGATATTTATAATTTTTCAAACAATGAGGAGGTGTTTGTAATTGTGTCAAACATTAGGGAAGTCCTTTGTAATTTACCCTTTACATTATTTTACACAGGCATATGTGTATGGGGATTGAAAAAAAAAAAGTGATAGAAAATAATAATAAATAATATATATTTGGATAGATATAATAGTTCTAATATTAATTGGAACATTAAAGCGATCAGATCGATTCTGATTCGAGGGTTGGAAAATTATCGCATGATATAACACGACACCTCCAACGTATTTTTATACTATAGATTGATCTTGAAAAAGAATTCACTTAATGTTTCTTTTCATATATTTTGAATGAATTACATCATATATATATATATACATGTATAATATTATAACTACTTAGGTGTATAAGTATTTATTTAAATTAAATGAGAAGCAAATAGTCACCACCTAATCCAACCTTTATGTTGGGTGTAACTCAACTCAACTTTTGCATTGTCAAAACCTTTTCTTGTTTGAATAATGAATCAAATTGTAGTTATCTTGGTGTTGAGCAATGACACAGTTCTGCAATAATTTTTGATATTGTGGTGGGTGTAAGCTGTAAGTTCAATAATTATACAAGTTGAGTGCATTTTGAAAAAAACAAAGTTAAAATTGAAGTATTTGAAAAAACAGTTTAATATTTATAATTTAACCAAAATACTGCAAGAGTTTGACAGTTGCTTATATAACTTTTGTGTTTTTCAAGAATAAAAGAGCCAATTTCCAAGTAACCTTATTGGACCCAAAGTCTTTATTATTAGTAGGCTAATTTGGTCTCAAGCATGTTAATAATTGGCCCATTAGTGTTAATTAATGACCCTTTGTTTACATATCATTTGTTGAATGCGCTTTCTCGTCAAAAGCCCAAGCCCTGTAATTTTTGTTTTCGTTTCAAAGGGAAATGGAATATATACCGGTAATTAATGAGAAGGTCTGACAAATGAAATCTAAGAACATCGGGTTTTAATGTGATTTATCTACTTATAATATTATAAATGAAAAAATTATCTTTTAATGTAAAAAAATAATAGTTTATCCTCATGTGTTTTTTAAATTAATGCAATTTACTCACTGTTTAGGGATGTAAATTGTTTCATTTTACAAAAATAGAGGGGGAGGGGGGTAAATTGATGTATTTTAAAAAATATAGGGAAGGAGGAAGATTGCTAATATTTTTTCATAAAAGGTAATTTTCTTATTTGCAATAATATCACGGGATGGTTGCTTGCATTTTCTCCAAGAACATCGTTAGCTGAAAAAAAACTGGTGTCGGCAGGAGAAGTACCAAAAATCCTAGCTAGATTATGAGCAATAACATTATTACTACGTCTAGTGAATAAGGATCAATAAGTCCGGCAACCTTAACATCCTTCATGCCCTTTGGCGCCCTAGAAATTATTTTTAAGGTCGATGGCCGACGGATCCATTTATCCTTCCAAATGCTCACATTCAAGTCGGATCCAATTCTCCACCTGTATAAATCATATCCTTCGCACTAAGAATAGACCTCCAAGTGAGAAATGATCTATGACCAAGTGAGGTTGAGAGAGGAGAATTATTAGGATAATACTTAGCTTGGAGTACTTGAGATGGTTTGGGTCATTTTTTTATAGTCGTTTGACTATCATAATTGTAAGAATTGGGTGGCCCATGACCCATTAATTATTAGTAGGCCCAAAGATTAAAAGGCCCAAACCCACATCCACTTGGAGGCCCACTGCTCGACCTACCACCGACCCGACCCTGGTTACTACTTAACTGCCCACTTTCCCTCTCTATCTGTATTGACTGCACCTCTCCCTTCTACTCCTCCTCTCACTCGATTTCTTGAGAATGGTCCATTGCTATTTTCAAGGACTTTGGAACTCTCTATTGGCCCCTCTTCTTCCACATTACTTCATCCCTTTATACGGGAATTTTGGCCGTCGGCCATCTAATCGATTGAACTCTCTTGAGCATCTCACTGATAATTCTTAGTGAACTAAATCTGTTTCGATTGAGTCTTAGTGATCGGTTGGTTAGTCGGGTCTCAGTGACCAAAATCTTCGTAATGGTCGGTTACCTTAGTGGTGCAGCTGTGGGTGTTTTGGGTGCGGTGCCTTGTGACCGTTGTCCCCATTCTGGATCTGGCACTCTCAGCCTTTAATCCACATTCCACTGTCTTTGTGATATATGTTTTATTATATTATTGTATATTGACCTATAATATTATTTAAGGGGTTGTGTACTCTAAATCTGTAATAGTTGAATAGGTTATTTCAAGCTTCCGCTGAAGGGGGTAAATACCCAACAATAATTACATGTAGTTGTTTTGTCCAACAAGGAATGTCCTCCAAGAAATTAGAAAGCCAATCGACTTCTTGTACAACTTTATCTAAAGCTATAGACTTGGTTTCCTTATTGAACAAGTTATACAAGTTTGTTTTAAGAACATCCAAGATACTACATCACCTCCAATGGTGAGTACATAACTAATGAAAGAAGAAATATTGATGTAGCACTCTCTAACGACATTATAATTATATATATCATCCTCAAGTATCTCACTTAAAGTAAACCCTGTTTATACATGTAAATACCATCATAATCCAATCCCCGCGGAATATATCTACACATGATCTCATCATCGCCGCTACCGAATTTTTCAATCACCAGATTATACATATGTCTACCAAATATTATAAAATAGAACTGTTATAATTGGCTCATTTACCATCCTCATTTCTAATTCATATTTGCACAACCCCAAAAGTTGATTTCTATTTTTATTAGCGCGTGAGAAAGAAATTGCATACTGGCCTAATCTAATTGAAATGCAAGATTTATACCTAATCCTTGGTGGGTAAAAGATCTATACCTGAAAAATGTTAGTAGAGGAATGAGTCTGCAACTTAGTAAGTAAATAACTGGCATTATCTATATATGTACATCAAATGTAATCCAGACAAGACAAGATGGGCAATATATATATAATCAATTTAGCTCCAACATAACTAACTTTATTTCATAACATAGCCAACTCATAATAAGACAATCAATTAAACTCTTCTTCTCCTAGTCTGTTTATTAAAAGGTGATATAGTATTCCTCTCCATCAATTCAATCTCACCATTTATTATATAATGTTTAAGTGAATCCCCTTCACACACCACGAAGGCTCATTAATCTCATTTCGCATCATAGCTCTTTTTAATTCGCATCACAGCTCTTTTCACATTGCATTATAGCTCTTTTGTTATTATTTTGTCACATAGGCTATTCAACAACATCAAATGGTATTCGCATCACAATTATATTCTATTTCCACCACTCTCTCGTTTTCATATATCATCACTCGTGTAAGTAGCTAATGACGTAAAATCATATATTGATACTGTAAAGAAATGCTGATCATCTCCACCATACTTGCCCAGCTCAACACTTGCAATCTGCTATCTTTAAAATGAAGACAGAACTCTAATTCAGGAAATCGTGCTTTAGTTATAGAAACGCTTCCTCGACTTGTAAAGCGTTTATCAAGCATGCTCTCATAGAATCGCCTTTTTACTTATAAAAGCGTCGCGAGTTAGGATCTCTGTTTTGGCGCCTATGTAAATGCGAGATAAGTAAAACTTATCTCGCATCCACGCTTTCTTTAACTACTGCAACTCTTAGTTAGTTTAGGTTGTTAATAGCAGTTTTAATCGGTTAAGTAGTTTTATCTTCTTCAAGGCACAATATATATAGATACACTCTCAAGAACTGTAACAGAGAACAAATTACACATTTGCTTCTTGTAAATCGAGTTCACTGGTTCTGTGGAATCTTCCTTTACAATTTCTGTTCTACTTCAGATCTTCACACATACATTTTCATTTACCAGCACCAACAACACATCATTCCTTAAATGTAATACTTCAACGTATTTCTCACAATTTAATCATTCAAATTAAATCATCCACCACTCATATATTACAAATAATTCAGTTTCGGCGTGAATCACAGACTTATATAACAATAACATCACAAAAAAAAAAACATATATAGATAATACTAATTATTTACTTACTTCGACCGTACAACAATTTAATTATTAAATGGAAAATTGTTGAATGCTTTCACTTCGAAATCCTGTTTTGCTGTGCAATCTGTGTGTGTGTTTTTAATTTAGTGTGTGTGCTTATATATATATAAGTTAAAGGGGCCTTCACGTATCTTGTCCAAAAAACATAAGAGAATCGAAGTTTGCAAGGGGTATTTGTAGACAAATTAAATATATGCTCTATAAAATTGTGCGACTTGAAAAATAATATATTAAATATTATTTATATTTGGGACTTTAATTAAATTTATTTTCTAAAGTAAATAGTTATTTAATTAATATTAATATTTATTTTTCAACCAATCAAATTAGGTGTCAAATTTCATATTTTTGACAATTGCATCATATTTTTCAAATCAAGCAAGTGCAAGGCAATTTAGAAATAAAATGGTAATTGTAAATTGGGAGCAAATGTCAAACAAATCGTAGAGGGTCAATCCAATCGCGTTACCTCATCAAGTAAATATAAAAGTCTTCCATCCTACAATTATAAATAAGAATGGTCTCCAATAGCAGACAAAAAATTGAAGATACAATTGAAGACACGAGTAAGAGAGCATACGAGAAGTTTCAAAATCCTCTCAAGCGAAAATAAAGAAAAATCCACGACGTTCGAAGCAAAAATCAAGGCGTACATCTCGAAGATCATCCACAGTTAACGTTTGATTTGAGAAGAAGTTGAACGACCTGCGAATTAACGTTATCGAGACACAGATTCATCTTGACAGAAGATCAAAACTTCAAATGCATAAAGAAATATTCGAGTTCAAGTCAAGTTCTCCAAATGTATATGTTTAATTCGAGAATAAGTCAAAAAACTCCTAAATTAACATTATTGAAGATCTGAGTCGACATCGAAGAAAATTAAAACACCAAGTTCCATATTCGAAGTTGTCAAAATAGAAGATTGCATTTTTTTAAAGTGAAGAATCATAAATTTTAAGTAGAGATTTTGTACCTGTAAAAAATATAATTAAATTCAAAAATTATTTGTAATATTTTTTTTATTTCAATAAATTCCAAAACGCGATGGCTATCTTCTCCTCATTTGACAACACAAAAGGAAATGGTCCCAGAAGTTGGACCAAATATGACTCATCTCCACACTACCACAATATTTCTAAGATAATCAAAAGTTCATTAATTAATATTTAGTAAGATGTTTTAAAAATTCTGCTAAAAACTCTTATTTATTTTAAAAATAGACAAAAAATCCTTTCTATTAGTATAGATTATAAATAAGAGTAAAATATATAAATCAATATATTATATTAATAAAAATAAAAATTTATCAATTAACATAAATTTTTGAAAAATTGACAAAGTTAATTATTTTATTATTTTTACTTCACAAGAAAATTGTGCAGCGGTGTTATTAACCGCCGTTTGTAAACGTGGATGAACTTTTCTTTTTATATTAGTATAGCGGCGTGTCATGATGACTAGTATATAAAAATAAAAATTGATTGATTAATGTAAATTTTTAAAAAGAAGATAAGTTAGTTATTTATTATGAAGGATATTTTTAATTTCACAAAAGAGTGATACGATAATATTATTAATCATCGTTTGATTATAAATAATTTTTTTTATATTAATATAGATAAACTAAAAAATAATACTTAAATACAATAGTAGAAGTAGAATACGAACAGGATTTGAACCTAGTCCACACAATCAAGCAGCAACCAAAGCTCCCAAGGAGATGTACTATACATAATACGTATAAAGATACGCAGCATTCCCCGACATAATTGAACGTTCCCGACGTCCATGTCCAACTTCAACACGTGTCCATTTATCTCCTGTGGCCCCCTCATTGCTCCCCAAAGGAAAAGTCAAACTACTTCACCTTCACCCACATAAGTACTCGCCCCCAACCAAACCTATCCACCCTTTTTTCCACCCTACACCCAACAATTTTCGCATAAAATAATTCTCCACAGACAAAAAGATGTCATTTTTCAGCGACATACGTCACACTCCCGCAGCCACGAAGCCGCCCAGCGGCGCCTCTTCCGTCGTCCCACCCCAGTTGTCCGGCGGCGCTGATCCCCGAGTCCCTTTGATGAACTTGTCCATAGTCCAAACCCGCATGGATTGTCTCCAGAAATTCCTGTCTGATTCAGTCAACAGCAACACTTTGCTGGGTCAGCCTCAAATGGACATGGTTTCCTCCGAGATCGCCTCCGCCATCCACCAGATCATCGTTAATGGCGCAGCCCTATTGTCCTCTACTCCGTCTCTTTCCTCATCGTACGGGGTCGAAAACACAGAGGAGAAGGAAAAGGGCTTACAGAACCCTGGGAAATCGGTGCTGAATCCTAAGGTTGAGATCCAGGAGGATGAGGTGTTGGATGATTACGAGATAATCGAGCTGGACGCGGTGGAGCTGCTGGCAGAGCACGTGCATTTTTGCGAGATTTGTGGGAAAGGGTTCAAGCGGGACGCGAATCTGAGGATGCACATGAGGGCGCATGGGAATCAGTTCAAGACTCCCGAAGCGCTGGCGAAGCCCGAAAAAGGCGGGGAATTGATCGGACAGAGGACGAGGTTTTCTTGCCCGTACGTGGGCTGCAATAGGAACAAGCAGCACAAGAAGTTCAGGCCTCTGAAGAGTGCGATTTGTGTGAAGAATCACTTCAAGAGGAGCCACTGCCCCAAGATGTATTCTTGCAATCGTTGCAATAAGAAGAGTTTCTCCGTTGTGGCGGATTTGAAGAGCCATTTGAAGCATTGTGGGGAGAGCAAGTGGAGGTGTTCTTGCGGGACGAGCTTTTCGCGGAAGGATAAGTTGTTCGGGCACATGGCTTTGTTCGAGGGCCATATGCCGGCGGTGGTGGATGACGGGAAGGAGGAGAAAGGGAAGAGCATGGCGGCGGTTATGGTGGTGGATGATGATGAGGAGGAGGAGGAGATGAATGTGAAGGGTGTTGGTGTTGGGATGACTTGTGGATTGGAGAGCAATAATGGTCTTTTTGAGGGGCCGATGGATGGATTTGGTTTGATTGACAATTATTGCTTTGAAGATGTGTTGAATTCTCCGAATTCTGTGAATACTTTAGGTTCTGGAATGGAGGGGTTCTTTAACTTTTGATGATGGGAGAAAAAGACAGCTTTTGCACTAATACTACTTGTTCTTGGACATTTTGCTTTGCCTTGTATGTATATGATGGATTTCTTGTATTCTTTGTTGTACTAATAAATTAGCTCTCACTTCTTGTAGGAGAGATGTTCATTACTTCATTTCCAGATACTTAGGCTGTTCTTGTTCTGATTTCCTAATAAAAGTTGAAGTCTTTATGTAAGGCTTCTTCTATTCTGCATTGAGACAGATAGATTTTCTTGATACCCGTTGTCGTTTCACTTTCCTGCTTCAATTTAACATCCCTTTATCCAGTTGATCACAAAATTCAGATATGAAAAAATGAGGAATTTGTTAACTTTGGGAAACAGATCATCAAGAGAAGATTTGTGTATTGTTGTGTTGTGATCTTGATGAATGTGATGTGATTCTGGGCATGGTTGATGTGCTGATGGTGATTTCAGTTCATGGATCTCCTGTTTTGCCTGTGGACTTAACACAGCCAAGAATTGTTGTTCAAGATGAATTTGTTGTCTGCCTTGCAGCCCTTGATGAAGGAATAAGGATGTTCAAGCTTGGGTGATAAAATTAAATAACTGTTCTGTTCATTGGTTGGTGGCTGGAAACGGGAAGAGATTGGTGGACAAAATAATTTGTGAAGACAAGGGTGACTCGGGCTTTTAATCCACCCTAATTATAGTTTACTGTAAGAAATGACGATTTTATCAAACTTGGATAGGGCCCGATAATGTATTCAATCTTGGAGGAATAAAAGTATAATTTGATTAGATCCCACATTTTATTCCATAAAATAAATACCAACAAAAATTATTATTTTATTATATTCTATAATTTGACCATATCGATTATTTATTCTACAGACAAAAATAAATTGTCCTTAATATGTTAGTGCCATTCATGGACTTATTCTTGATTTTTTGTATTTACCTAAAAAAGTGTTTCCAACACTTATTGTCATATAATTAGTTGTATCAACATCATGTCCTGTTAAAAACTGAGTGATGAGATGTTATTTATGTTCTTTTTAAATAGAAAACATACTACATTTTATATGTCTAAAAATGACAATATTGATATACTAATACACACATAGTAAAATTTTATATATAGTTTATTACATTATTCGCTGGGCCAGATATCATATGCTAAACAAAGGAGTATATTTAAGGGGAAAGAAAAACAAAAAAAAACTACTCTTAAGGTCGTGTTTGCAAGCACTTATGCTTTGGGTGAAAGGAATTTTAATTTGTTAATACTCATTTTGAGTAAACATAAACCTTCTCATATGCATATGAAGATGTATAAGAGTAGTTTGGTCAAATAAAATTTATTTGACTTGCAACAAGTCACAAATAAGTCAATTCGAATAAATATATATATTTTTATTATAATTTTTTGCTAATGTTAACAAATTTCTGTTAATTTTAACTAATAAAAAAGATTTATTTATTAAATAAAAATTAATGTTATGAATATTAAATATAATTTTTTAAATTATAAAGAATTCACGTCTAATTATATTAAATAAATACAATTTAATTACCCCTCAAAGCTACGATTAAAGAATCAATAAGTGCGATTGACAGCAAATGTATGAGTTTGAAGGAACATCACTACTGGACTTGCAGCAGCGCACAACATTGAAAATTTGTTCATTTTAAGAGTAATTAATGAGCAAGTGGGTCATTGGACTCTTGTTTTATTTAACGAAACAATTACATACATAATTATATTAAATAATAATTAAGTGCAAATCCCCATATCTGATGCAAAATATTTAGAAAAAATTATATTATGAAAAAATTGGTTCATTTAAAAAAAATACACGGGGTAAATTGCTGTATTTAATAAAATACAAGCGGATAAATTGTTATTTTATTTGTTATAAGAGGGTAATTTGTTCATTTATAATAACTAGAGAAAATATGAATCATTCATGGCTTTGCAATAGTCATTAGACGTTGTTTCTACAAGTGCGGCCAAAACACTAGTGTTTTTGCTATGGCTAAAAATCATTGTGAATATTGATTAATCGTGGTACAAATTTAAACCGCAATATAACGAAAACTTAATTTTTTTATAATTAATATCACATAAAAATTGGTTGCCATTTTTCCATTTCATATATGCATAGGAGCTGAACTGCAAACCTTCAATAAAAAATGTATGGTATTGGTAATCAAATTAAATATTTAAAACCGGGAAGGAATTCATATTTTACGAAAATTCGATTTGAACTACCGGTTCATGTGTATTAAGTTTTGATCCATGCACAGCTGCTGATCTTTCACCCTACATAATATTCTTAGCATAGAGATTTGGTCCTAATTGTGTGAGGGCAGCAGAGTGTTAGAGGCACGTGGGTTCTCTTTGAGATGCGCAACACTCATTTCAATCCTTATCAAACCCAATTAAAATTTAATATTATTTATTAGTATAATAATTATAGGGCCATCCCCTAAAATTTAGGGATAATTACATTCCTTTTTCCCTAAAATTTGTTAAAATTACATGTAGATTTTCTATAATTTAAAAATTATAAATTTAGCAAGGTGCTGTGGATAGATTTCAAAATGTCCACTTAATTTTTGGCTATCGGGAAGTTAATAGGTCAGCTGATCTTCTAGCGAAGCATGCTGCAACCCAACCTTTTTGCAATTGACTTTTTGATAGTTGTCCAATATTTTTGCATGATATGTTATTTTTTCGACATATTTTGTTCCTACCCAATATTTATAC
The DNA here is from genome assembly GCF_026168435.1 of Sesamum indicum. Taxonomy (NCBI): domain Eukaryota; kingdom Viridiplantae; phylum Streptophyta; class Magnoliopsida; order Lamiales; family Pedaliaceae; genus Sesamum; species Sesamum indicum. Next base: position 18,322,923 of record NC_142669.1, on the reverse strand, counting down.
TTCCCATGATGTACAAAAGTTTTGAATTGATATACTGAAATATTTTGGTATGTTAAAAGAAAATGGTGGTTTCTACTATCTCGAAACAAGCATACATATATGTTTAGGTCCTAAAATTTTCTAGCAAAGATAACATGTATATATTCATGCATTGTAGCTAATAATAGTCTGAGAATTTTTTTTATAGCATGCGATTTATTATATTAATAGATACATATACTCAAACGAGATATAAAAATAACAAATTATTATAAAAAATCGACATACATCCGAAACTCTGTACATATAACTATGAAAGTAATGAGTTTTAGTTGACTACATATATGTGTAGATAAGGCGTTTGTTATTGTATTAGAAATTATAGCCAACAAAAAGTTTGAAATTTAAAATTTAAAATTGTATATCAATCAAGTGCCTTATTTCGACCATTGTACTGTTTATGTAGGAAAAATTTTAATTTTAATTATGTAATTTAATGGTAATGATTTTAGTTCTATATAAATTGATTTTTACAATATATTTATATAATTTTAATAATTTGATAATTTTAGTCCACTTCGATCGAAAATTACATGTATCGGGTACATGACCTTTATAATTGGGAGTTTCTGATCAAGATGGGATCAAAATTGTCAAATTTTTAAATTTATAGGATTAAATTACAAAAATTTAATTCATGCTAGACCAAAATTATAATTCCCTCAAGTTACAGGACAAAAATTATAATTTTTCCCAAAATAACTCGTATCTTTTTCTGAAAATTCCACAATATTTTACTCATAGTGAAAATAAATTATTGGCATTTATAATTGAAAAATTACAACCTTAAAAATATATTTTACTCAGCATGCGTGGATCATGGGGCACTACGAAATACGAATAGATGAATTATTTCTTACATTATCAATGATTAGGACTTAAAAATTATGACAAATCAATATCGTGTTTATCACGATTAGTCAAGATCAATATTTTGACATGATTTTTAACTATTGTTAAAATATTTTTCATGATTTTTAGTTATGAATAATATTTTGATCTTACTTCCAAAAAACAACGACTTATAATTGTAGTTAATTAGTGTTCGTAATTATTTTTTACTTTTGATCATTACAGTTAATCATAACAAAATGTCATATTTTTTTCTTGTAACACCTAGTCTCGCATTAGATTCACTAGAAAAAATATAATTTTTCACTGCGATTAATTATTATAGTCAAAAGAAAAAAATTGTAGCAAATTAATATGAATCAACTATGGCTTCGTCATGGCTATTAGCCATTGTTTCTGCATGTGTAGCCACAACATCAGCCATGGCTAAAACCATGGCGAATGTTTTAGCTATGGCTAAAAGTCATGGTAAATATTAATTAATTGTGGTGATTTTTGTTTAACTATAGTTAATATATAGTATTGATTTTACGATGATTTTTAAATCGTGATTATTCATAGTATAGCGAAAATTTATTTATTTTTTTTTTATTTATTTTTTGTAATGACTGTAAGCCATCCATATATTTAAGCATGATACTTGTGCAAAAAACTCACATGAATGGATATTTTTCACAGTTGAAAAGGTTGTTTACATGTTTTACATGTTAGTTTCATATATACATCTCGTTTTCAGACAAACCACATTATACTTGTGAAGTGCTGAACATCAAAGTAGACTACTCTACTCTCATGAGATATTATGCAAGCCCTGCTCCCAATTGGCTGATCATATTTTCTTCTTTATTACATCCTGAATTCCTGGTCAAACTCGAACTTTCTTGTGGCTTCAGCATGCGATCGAGTTGGTTTCTTTTGTTTTTTTTTTCTTTTCTTTTCATTTGATATACATGTCGTGTATGAAATCAATAGCAAAATTAGCTATAGTCATATGTATTATATATAGGATTAATTATACATAAATCCTCAATAAAATTAAAGACTTATATTTTTTTTAAAATTTTTTTTAAAATTATATGACCCTACCAAAAATTCTCTGACTACACCTGGCCCCTTTCGTTAGGAATTGGATGAACAATACTTATGTTCGCAAAAGAAATTATATAAATTTTTAATTTTGTCATTCATTTAATATTTTCATGTATATTTTTGTATTTGTAAATAGATAAATATAATATCTATACATGGAATGAGGTCAACGCCATTACGTTTCTTCTTTATAAGTAGACAATAATATCTTTTTTGAGAAAAAGTGTAATTTCAAATTTTTAAAGATGGTCTAAGTATAATTAACCCTTATATATATTGTAATAAAATGTTCTTCTTTTGACTACTCGAAAATATCAAAGAATAAATGAAATTTGAACGTTGAATTCCTCAAAAACTAAAAGTCCATGCATGTTTAACTTATGTCATGTATGAGATCATTATCTTTAGCAAACTTGTCACAAGAATATTTCGCCAAAACGTCAACTTGTGACATGATATATAGTTGAAGTCACTTGGAATTTTCCGTACACGATCAACTATATATATACATACCATTGCTGCTGCCTATTTATTGATTATTCCTCAAGAAACAAATGCAACTTCTCTAAAACAAGTTCAATTCTATTACCACATCAATTTTCCTCTTTCTCGAGATACGTTTTTCGTGAATATATAGGTACGCAAATGTCACTAGAAGCCCTAGCCATGTCTGGAGCCAACTTTCTTGAAGTTGGCTTTGATACGGACGAGTGGGAGCAGATGGAATCGGAGATACCGCCCCATTTACTAGCTGATGAAGAAGAAGGAGAAGATGATGATGAAAAAAAAGTCGAATGGAAGAATGCAGATTATGAATTCCACGTTCCGTTCTTATTACATGATCAACGTGGAGATGATGACAAGAGTATTGATGGAGGACCATGGATAGGCGAAAATTGGTGGAATTTTATGAATAAGAAGAATGCAATTCTTTACATGATGATTATTTTTTGGATATTTATGAATAAGGAGAAATGTAGAAAAATAGTGACTGCATTTATGTCCGTTGCTTGCAATTTTTTGTAGAGATATATCGTCGTTGAAATGAGACATTATTGTTCTATGATCAGATAAAAGTAGCCATATTATCTTTGTCCCCATGTCTTGTAATTGTTTATTTATTCATTTATTTATGAATAATTAAGATATTTTGTAAAAATTATTTACAGTTCGTACAATCTCAAGTTTTGTGATGAAATTCGGATTTTAACTTTTCAATTTTGTAGTGCTAATTACTAATTTATTTTTGGGAAGTTCAGTTTGATATTCGATAAATTGAATTATTTTTTGAAATTAATCTAAAAAATAGTAAAACATTAAATATTAAAAATAATAATTTTATTTCTTTTCTTTTTAATTTTTTTAATAAGTACTTAAATAACAACAATAATATTAAACAATTAATATGTATAAATGTGTATATAAAAATAAGTATAAAAATAAATAAAAATAATATTTCGTATTTGGTAAAATTGCTAAATAGACACTAGAATTAAACTAAATTGGGACCTACTAACTTTTCTTTTTATTATTTCGGTTGAATTCAATCGATTTACATCGAACTGTGAATACCTTTTAATTAGAAACATATCTTTATTCATCTTCCCCATCTTAAATTCTTTAAAAATCACTTTCTTCTCTTTTATTCCCTCAAATTGTTGTGTTTATAACTTTCATCCGAACATTAGATAGGCAACACATATACGTACGCATTTGATTCGATAATATTATATTGTATGATATTTTTATAAACCAATTAAGCGCAAAATGTAACATACATACTTACAGCATGTTATTTATGTGATGTAGAATAAAAGGTGGATGTATTTTTCGAGCATTTGGATGGACGCAAATAAAAAATTAAGTGCTTCGGTTGCGTGGTTTGATGGTGGAACTTCAAACAATCATAATTTTTTGTTCGATTGAAATTATGTGATGATCTACCCACCATTTCAATTGTCGACTTCCAGAGAACAATCCAACTATCATTGTGCGGGGTCATCATTCTCATGAAATTTCATTGTTTCGACCACTGTTCTGGCGATTCTTTAGATTTTTTATTTTGCCAATCTTAACTACTTTTCTTATTTTCTGTAGTTGTCTTTTAGGCCTGCTGTTCTTCAAGATTATTGCTAGCATGATAGGGTACTTTTTGGGTCCAGTCTCGTGGGCTTTTAAAACAGTTCAAATTTTAACCAGTTTCAGGTCTGTTTTACCTAAACTAAGTGTTGGTATTTCTTTGGCCCAGGACCTAAAATTGGTAGGCCCAACCCCCACACCTAGGTAGCCTGACCCGGCCCACAGACCCATTTCCCGACCCAATTTCTACACAACCTCAAATCACCGTAACCCTATTTTCACTTCTCTTCGGCCGCGCTCTCTCTGTCGTTTCTCCTTCCTCATCTCTCTCTTTCTCTTGTTTTCTCCCCCTTCCCGTTTCCGATGGTCTCGGAAACCCCTCACTGCTGCACCTCTTTCTCCATCCGTCTTCAATGTTCTATCTATATATTAGTCCCCCATGGTTTCTGGTATAGAACAATCGAACCAAAAATAGAAAAAGAAATATTCTTCCCTTTCTTTGATTGCTCCGGTTAAAAAGGGGTTCTCTGTGAATTATTTTTCTGTGTGGAAAAGCTAAGTGGTTGAGAGTGGTCCTTTGTGGATTGGTTCCTTTGTGGTTGTGATTTGGGGTCTAAGTAATCCAATAACAAACCTATGTGGTTTGACTGTGGTCGATTTTTTGGGTCCTTTATGAACGAGTCCCTTAGTGGGTTTGAGCAACTGGTGTGGTTGAGCTGCCGGCCTTGGTGGTTGTAGGCTTATCACTGGATCTGGCTCCTTGAGTCTTTTATTCTATTCTTGATTTACTGCTTATTATTACTCTGTCATTTTTGTATATTATTCTTGTAATATTTTTGTTATAATATTGGCCTGTATTAAGGGTTTTTGTAACCCACTAATTTTTCTGTTAATAGTTTCATTAGGGTTTGTTTTCTTGGGCTCACTGCGGGATAAATTCCCAACAGTGTTATCAGAGTCTGCAGCTTCTCTGATTCTAACACCGGTAATATCATTCCTATTTTTCTTGCTGCAAAATATTTTCTCTTTGTGAGATTTCTGCATTTGTCTGCTTTGTCTGAATATTAATCTGAAAAAAAAAATTATGTATATTGATTCTGCTATTTGTAGTAGAAAATATTTAAGGCAAAGAAAATCTTTAAGTTCTTTCTCAGGTTTAGTTTCAGTAGCTCTGACTGATTGAGGTGGTTGGTATTTCTTGATTTATAAATACCACTTTTTAAAGTATTTGAAGAAAATGAATATCTTTTGTAAAGGAAAGATTTTGGATTTGGCATATTAACTGTTGAGGGAAGAAATTTTTTATTGAAGATTGGCATTGGATTATTTTGTTGAGTGTTTCTAGTTTGATTTTGTACACAAGTCTTTTCTTTTCTCGTCTATATATTGATATCTCTTCTGAATCAACAATTAAATTAGAGAAATTCAATTTTTTTTTAGTGAATCGGCAATTAAATCGTCTGTTTTCTTGGGGTGCATGGCCCTTATTTTTTGAATGTAACCTGATTTAGTGTTTGGATACGATTTATTGCTTTGTGCTAAATCTGTTTAGTGAATCTAATTTAATCTAATTTGTGATGTTTTTGGAATATTTCTGTTTAGCATGTTATTTTTCTGCTTAGTCCTCTTTTTATATCGTAAATTAGTTTTTTGCTAAGTGCTTGAGATATTTATGCTTAGTGCAATATTGTATACTCTTTTGTGATTATTTCTAAATCCTGACCTATTACCTTGCTTATCCTTCACTTAATCGAGCCCTTGAGGTTGTCTGGTATCTATTTGAAGTTAAGCTAAGGTTCCCTGTTGATATTATTCTATATCATTTGATATTATGTCTTAATTGTATTCTACTGCATTTGTTGCTAATATTTCTAACGGATGGTTATAATTTACAACTTTCTGATGAAAAATTTGATTTTTCTATTTGACAAAAAAAGATGAAAGGGATTTTAATTCAACAAAAAGTTTTAAAAGTAATTGTTGAAAGATATCCTTAAAATGTTTCTGAAGAAAAAAAAATTGAAAATGATGAGTATGTTTATTCCTCTATAATCCTAAATCTCATCTGATACAGCTTTGAGAAAAGTTGAAAAACGAGAAACTGTAAAAGATTTGTGGAATAAGTTAGAAGAATTGTATATTGAAGCCTTTTTGCCTAGTAAACTGTTTTTACTTGAAAAACTCTTCATTTACAAACTTGATTTGTCTAAAAATATTGAGAAAATTTGGATGATTTTACAAAATTAATTCAAGACATAAAACTTAAAAAGATAAAAATATTGATGATTACTCTCCAATTGTTTTATTGAATGTCATTCCTGAAACTTGCAGTGGTGTTAAAGCTGCTATAAAGTATGGTCGAGATAATATAAATTTGAACACTGTAATTAGTGGCCTAAAAAGTAAAGAAATGGACCTTAAAACCAATGTAGCTAATCAAGTTCAAATCGAAGTAAACCATGTTGGGGGAAGAATCAAGTATAAAAATTTTGAGAATAAATATAGGAATAGAAGTCATAGTAGGTCTAAGTCTAGAGATGAGAATGAAAAATCTTGGGATAGAAGATGTTATAATTGTGGTAAAAAGGGGCATTTTATTAAACGCCAAAAAGGAATGATAAAAATGAAGAAGATACTAATCTGGTTTCTGAATAAGATGTTGGAGAAGTGTTTTGAAAATTTTTATAAATTACCTTATTAATTTGTTTTTCTTACACCATTCTAACCCTTGTAAACAAGGAGCTTTCTCTGTTTTCTCTTGGATGTTCAATCCAAGCGTTCTGGCAATGATAATTGTCAGATCTGACTCTTTGGACTAGCTTCCTTTTTTAGGGGTCTTGGTCCAAGGGGGAATTTTTTGGTATTTTTTTACCAAGGACCTAAAATTGGAAGGCCCAGCCCACAACCCCAACGCCCACATATGGATGCCCTGACCCGGCCCACTAAACCAATCATTTCCTGACCCAATTTCTACTCAACCCCAAATCATCATAACCCTATTTTCACTTCTCTTCGGCCGCTGTCTCTCTCTCTCTGTCGTTTCTCCTTCCTCATCTCTCTCTTTCTCTGGTTTTTCCCCCCTCCTATTTCCGATGCTCTTGGAAACCCCTCATCGCCGCACCTCTTTCTCTCTCAGTCTTCAATGTTATATTTATATATTGGTTCCCCATGGTTTTTGGTATAGAACAACCGAACTAAAAACAGAAAACAAAATCTTTTTCCCTTTCTTCGCTTGCTCCGATTAAATAGGGGTTCTTTGCGAACTATTTTCAGTGTGAAAAACATAAGTGGTTGAAAGTGGTCCTTTGTGGATTAGTTCCTTTGTGGTTGTGATTTGGGATCTAAGTGATCCAGTAACAAACCTGTGTGGTTTGATTGTGGTCGGTTTTTTGGGTGAGTTTGAGCAACCGGTGTGGTTGGGTTGCCAGTCTTGGTGGTTGTGAGCTTTTCATCGTATCTAGCTCCTTGAGCCTTTCATTCTGTTCTTGATTTACTGTTATTATTACTCTGTCATTTCTATATATTATTTTTGTAATATTTATTGTTGTAATATTCACATGTATTAAGGGTTTTTCTATCCCACTAATTTTTCTGTAATAGTTTGATTAGGGCTTGTTAATATTTTCTTAGGCTCATTTCACGATGAATTCCCAACACTAAGATTATGACTCTTTTCCTTTAAAAAGTTGGGAAGTCTATTAAGAGATTGATTTAGTAATAAGTTATTTTTACTTTCAATCTAGAGTCAAGAATATTTGAGACGTGTTCTTGTTATTCTTTATTTTCCATTGCTTCTATTTCATCATTATGTTTTCATTTTTAATTCTCAGTTTTCGATGAAAAATGTGTGGTTCCAATTTTGTATAGGTTTTTTTTTGTGCAATGAGAATATATTTAGATTAGTTAATGAGATGGAATTTTATGTTATTACTTGTGTTAAATTAATACATTTCTAATAAAAATACGTACAAACAAACATATTTTCACTTTAATTATAATTCCAAAAACTTAAAATTGTTACAATGAGAATACGTACATACAAAATTAGTGTTTAATGATTTATTTTTATAGTTATCATACAAGAATTTTTTTATTTCCAAGTATTATCGTGAATTCATTTTCATCATTAATGTTTTGGAAATACTACTACGGATTATTCCCTACATTATAAATTATGGCGTTGTTTTAAAAGTCATAATAAAATAATACAATCTACCGTGGTCAAACAAACTCAATATAAAATTAAATTATGATTATGATTAATTTATATTTGCTATGGTATTAGCAATAACCAAATATTTAACGTAACTTTACTCTATAATTAATATTTTAATTTTACTTATAAAACAACGAATAAAGAAACAATTACTAATAATCGTCTACAAAAACAACGGCTGCTCGTGTACTATTTGCTTAATTATTTGGTTGTTATCTTCTACGCATCACAACTTGCTCGTAATTGGCTAATTCTACATTCTACTTTTACATAGTAAATTCCAAGTCAAAAAGCACTTCAGCAATTAATCAGTTCATACGGGTCCTTCATGCACGCGGACTCTTCAAAGAGGAGAGAGAGAGAGAGAGAGAGAGAGAGGGTTCACGGGAATCCGCTGTCAGTATTCCTTATATGTTCAAAACTTTCATCCTTGAAGGGCCTATAAAAGGGAAAAAAATTTAATTTCGATCTGATTTCATTATATTTAAATCAATTATATATTAAATATAATATATTTATATTTAATGTATAATTTAAGAAAAATAATCGATTACTTATGATAGGATCGCATTTTATGCTTATTTTATGTAATATTTGGACCTATTTTGTCATCAAATGCTCCTAATTAAATATTATTTTGCAGCATAGGATAAATAAAATGAAAATTGAAGAAAAACACCAAAATGGAAATTCGGACAAGACTCAAACACAATTTTTGGCAAGAATTTGGAGCTGCTTGGACTACCTTTTGATGAATGAAGAGTTTAACTAGGATTATAATTTTATTTCATAAGTCTTTTAGTTCAATTAGGAATCTATTTTTAATCCTAGTAGAATTAGGTATCTAGCTATTATAAATAGGTGATGTAATTCACTTTAAGATACGACTTTTGAACTCTTCTATTTCTCTACGTTTTTATAATATTTTCTTATTTTGCTTTTCATGCATCCTTCCATTAGCATGTCTAGCTAGTTCTCTTATTCCGATTGAAGACTTGGTGAATACTTAAATCCAACGAATTGTGAGATCTAATTTATGATTTCTACTTTTATTCATATTAGTATTTGTGTTGTTCTCTATGCTTTTATTACAAATAATCTGATTTATTGTCAAGAATATTTACCTAGCCAATTGAACTTGCAAATTTGTAATTGTTTGTTTAGTTCAATAACTAGTGGTAACATATCATAATTGATTATGTAGAAGTTTTCGATTATGTTGTGGGGAAAGCACAATCTAACTTAATAAATCCTCGTAGGAATTTATTAGTTAGAATTGGGTCTTTCTAGTTCTTAATGTTGTCGATAAATTAAATCTTGAGAACGTTCCCAAGATTGTTTACTGATTAGGGATTTAGTCAACGGACGTTCCTTGACTATCCACAAGGTAAAGAAATGTGAGGTCGTTAGGTTGTACCAATGGTCATAACCAATTTATCTATCATGAATAATTGTTATCTTTGCATCTATGATCAACCGTGGAATTAAGCATGATCATGTCTTTAACTGGAATACTCTTCTCTTATATTTATCTCTTTTAATTTTATTAGTTTTTTAGTTTAGTTTTTATTTTTATTCTTTTTCACAATCATAAGCCCCCCCCCCCATTATTTTTATTTGAAGGAATTAATTTAAAATCAATCCCTGTAGATTCGACCCTACTCACACTTCTACAAAAGTGTTCGTAAGAATTATTTTTGATAGATTCGATGCCCATCAACTTAATAAATATATCATGCATATTGTGTGATTGATTTTCGATCAGACTCGATTTGAATAAGAATTTTCATATAAGTATGCCAATAGAAAGCAAATATGGTTTCAAGGGTGTTTAAGTGAGTTTATAAGCTATTTAAAATATTTATAAAGTGTCTTTATTATGAAAGTATTTAAGATGCTATAAATTTTTTCTATAAATTGTTTAGAAAAAGAATTGATAAATTTAAAAGTTGGGTATAATTACATCTACATCTCTTAACCTATGGTATATTTACACAAATCATTTCTATTTTTAGTGCATAAACTTATTAGAAACGTCATTATCATTACAAAAAACCATCCCTATTTTTTTAAAAATTACACATATACTCTCTCAAAAATGTCAACAACTTTAAACAAACTACCCTGTTTTTTTTACTGTCATAAATAGTTTCTGTAAGTAAACTATAGATTATGGGATGTAAAATGCAGAATTGTACTTTTCCTCAAAAAAATTTTAAAGTTACACTTACTCCCCCATCGGAAATTCTCTGTTTACACCTACCCTCTTCCGTTAGGGTTTGAACGAAAATTATTGATGTAAGCAAAAGAAATTTTATAAATTTTTTATTTTGCCCTTTATTTAACATTTTCATGCATATTTTTGTATTTATAAAGAGATAAATATAATATCTATATAAGGAATGATGTTAACGTCATTACATTTTCTCTTTATAAGTACAAAATAACATCTTTTTTTGAAAGAAAATGTAATTTCACATTTTCAATTAGGGTCTAAATGTAATTAATACTCTTATATAAATAATTATATATATATATATATATATATATTGTACTAAAATGTTCTTCCTTTGACTACTCTAAAATATCAAAGAATAAAGGAAATTTGAACGTTGAATTCCTCAAAAACTAAAAGTCCATGCATGTTTAACTTATGTAATGTATGAGATCATTATCTTTAACAAACTTGTCACAAGAATGTTTTGCCAAAACTTCAACTTGTAACATGATATATAGTTGAAGTTACTCTGAATTTTCCGTACACGATCAAGTATATATATACGGACCATTGCTGCAACTTCTGTAAAACAAGTTCCATTCTATTACCACATTAATTTTCCTCTTTCCTGAGTTACGTTTTCCGCGAATATTTAGGTATGCAAATGTCACTAGAAGCCCTAGCCATGTCCGGAGCCAACTTTCTAGAAGTTGGCTTTGATATGGACGAGTGGGAGCAGATGGAATCGGAGATACCGCCTCATTTACTAGCTGATGATGAAGAAGAAGATGATGAGAAAAAAGTAGAACAAAAGAATGCAGATTACGAATTTCCCATTCCGTTCTTATTATATGATCAACGTGGAGATGATGACGAGAGTATTGATGGAGGCCCATGGATAGGCGAAAATTCGTGGAATTTTATGAATAAGAAGAATGTGTTCCTCTACGTGATGATTACTTTTTGGATATTTATGAATAAAGAAAAATGTAGGAAAATTGCGACTGCATTTATATCCATTGCTTGCAATTTTTTGTAGAGATTTATCGTTGTTGAAACGAGACATTATTGTACTATGATCAGATAAAAGTAGCCATATTATCTTTGTTCCCATGTCTTGGAATTGTTTATTTATTCATTTATTTAAGAATAATTGAGATGTTTTGTAGAAATTATTTACAGTTCATATAGAAAACGTCAAGTTGTGACGAAATTCATATTTACTTTTCAATTTTTAGTGCTAATTACTAATTTCGTTCTTGGCTATTTCAGTTTGATATTCGACGAATCGCATTATTGAAAGTTTAAAGAAAGTAAAATATTAAATATTAAAATAATAATTATATTTATTCTTTAAACAATTAAAATGTATAAATATTTATATAGAATTAGTATAAAAATACATAAAAATATTAGTATGATTTCTTAAATGGACACTAAAATCGAACTAAATTGGAAAATACCAACTTTTTTTTCTTATTTCAGTTTAATTCAATTGATTTATCCAACTGTAAATACCTTTTAACCAAAAGCATAACTTCATTTATCTTCTCCATCTTAAATTCTTTGAAAATCACTTTCTTCTTTTTCTTTTTCCCCTCAGATTGTTGTGTTTAAAACTTTCATCCCAACATATTAGATAGGCAACACATATACGTACGCATTTGATTTGATAAGATTATACTAAAAATTATATTTTTATGCACCAAATTAAGAGATAAATGAAGCATACATGTAACAACGTGTTTGGTTATGTGATGTAAAATAAAAGGTGGATGCGATTTTTGAACGTTTGGATAGGCGTAAAGTCAAAAATTTAGTACTGTGATTACATGATTTGATGGTGGAACTTCAAACAATCATAATTTTTTATTTGATTAAAGTTACGTGACGATCTACCCACCGTTTCAATCGTCTTCGAGAGAAGAATCCAACTATAACTGTGTGGAGTTGTCATTCTCGTGAAATTCTATCGTTTCAACCACTGTTCGGGCGATTCTTTATATTTTTTTATTTTCCAATCTTAACTACTTTTCTTATTCTCAAAAAATTATTGCTAGCATTATAAGGTACTTTTGGGTCGAGTTTTGTGGGCTTTTAAATAAAAATTAATACAAAAACTTAACTTATTCGATATGAAAACTATTTATAGTCATGACAAAAATAAAAGTAGTGACAAAATATTAGTCACACTAGCAAAAAAACCATCTGATACAGTATCAGGTACATCTTAAATATATATCGAACACAATATCTATGAATATAAAAATATAAAATTAAAAACAAAAAATAGACGTGATGTCTAACACGATAAGGACACATTGAGATTTTTTTTTTAATAATTTTAAAAAAAAATTTGGCTAAGATTGAATTATATATATATATATATATATATTCGCTTTTTTCTCATTCTCTCTCTTTCTCCAGATCTTTTGGGAACTTGAAATTCTTTGGGAACTTGGAATTCTTTGGCAGAATATAGTCCAATTATTTGGACATCAAAGAAAGCAATTTTTGGATTCACAAGGATATACTCAAAATAACTTGTATGAATGTTGATTTTTAATGTATGAATGCCTCTTGTCCCATGATAATTTGTTTACACTAAAATTTTGGAATAAATTATTAATTAAATGTCCAAAATAAAATAATTAATAATTAAGTTTCAATCTAAAGTTCATAATAAATTTGAATTTTCTACGGCTTCAAGATGACAAATTCGCATAAATTTGGATCTTATTTATTTTGGTGAATTGACTAAGTTGGGCCAAAAATACATATTCAAATACAATCCATTAAGACATTAACACATGTCAAAGTTCATAATGTACAAGCCCAACAGACGTGAGCCCAAGATACTGTAACCTTACTCATTCCTATAAATAAAGGCCTCCACCACTCAAGTCAAGAGAAGATACACATACAACATATCCGGAAGACATACACACAAGTCACAACAAATTCATTAGGGATTCAAGTCACAACAAATTCAAAGGGACTCAAGTCCAAAAGCTCTCTGCCGCAACGAAGCACTGCAACCGCGAAGGTTCTACGTCTTCCTTAGCATCAAATCATCAAACCCTAATATCATATTTCAAAGTGACGCGTAGTTTGCTCCACAAATCAAGAAGAGATTATGTATCTACATTCAAGAACAAGCTTCAAGCCCTTGGATCCATATTCTGAGCGAAGAATCAAGGGCTTATTTTCAAATCAGAGATTGTATCCACTTTTTCTTTGAATTAATAAAATCCATTTGTCTATATTTTTCTTGTCTCGTAATTAATTTTGCAAATACAAAATTTTGTGTCAACAATCTCATCATCAAATTTTAATTTTTCATACTAGTTGCGTATTTTTCTTGCTTAAAGATTCGAGAGATAGTTATAATATTATTTAACTAATTTATATTAATAGAAAATTTTCCTTCTGTACTTTAATTGAAGATTGATAATTTTGATAGTTATTTTGCTTTTTAAATAAATTGATTATATAAATTTTTTAAGTTACGTATTTTGCTTAAAAACTTACATATATAAAAAGATGCTTATTTATGTTTTAACTTGATACTTTTTATATTGCATGTTTTAATTTATGATGGATTGAGAATATATATCATAAAAAATATATTATATATAACCACACTAGAAGAAATTTAATATTTAATCATGATTAATTATTATGATTAAAAATAAATAGTCATAGTAAATAATTATTAACATCGATCACGCAATGGATGTTAGCAGTGTTCTATAACAATTGTCATAGCAAAAATATTTATTATTGCTTATAGTCATGGCAAAAATAGTTTTCATGGTGAATAATGTACATTTTGCATCGATGTTTATTTAACCATGATTAATAATAATTATTTACCAATATTCATTCAATAGTAATTTTTTGTTCTAATAATATTAGTGCCGTATTGTGTTCTAAATTAAAAAATTTCCATGTCTGTGTTGTATCATTTTCATATCGCCATGTCCGTATCCATATTCATACATCAAATAAGTTTAATATTAATAAATTAATTGAATTAATATATTACTCACTTTATTAAAATATTAATACAATCATGTAATTACATTCATGAAAACAAAATTATGATGGAGTACTAATTTATCTGCACATTTGAACTCCACAGACCATAAGTAATAATAAGCACCCTCTGTATGTTCAATGTCTCCGGAAAACAAGTATCATATATATAGAGAGAGATAGATAATTACAATTACACCCTCTAACATATAATCTGTTAGCATAAATTATCCTTATTTTTTAAATAATAACACATACACGCACCTACTAAAAACATCAACATCATGTTCACAATTATTCCTACTTTTTGGATAATTGCACATACACTCTAAAAAATATCAACATTATTGTACAAACTACCCCTATTTTTTTTACTGTAAAAAGTGATTCCGTAATTATACAAAAAATATACATGATTTGTATAAACAAATCATAAATCAGAAATATAAATGCAAATATCCCTATATATATATTAGAGGGGGAAAAGATTGTTACTTGAGAATTAAATAACTTAATTTACATCATTATTGTGATGTACAAAGTAGTGAATACTTGCACAGAACCCTGCTTCTTACTTTGTCTAAAATATTAGTATTTAGAAATATTAAATTTCTATTAAGACAATATGTTTACAGTTATAAATTATTTTTAATTAAAACTAAGATATTTCAATGTGAACCTACTTTATCATTTTTATTAAAAAATAAAATCATTTTTTTCCCTTTTTGCAAATAAAAAATTATTTCAAACTAAATTCAAATTTCAGATGAAAATAATAAATCCACACCAGAAATTTATTACAAAAATGCAACAGTCCAAGCCCATAAAAGACATTTCACGGCCAAGCATAGTTGATAGGCACAAGAGTGAGTTTTGTTCTTTTATGCGTAGTGACTCCTCCCTCTTCTTCCAAGCTACCAATCTCCTCCACTTTCATACCCTCTGCCACTTCCCAATCAAACCAGTACAAAAGGTTGGCCAATGTTAACTCAATTGTTGCAATGGAGTTGCTTATGCCAGGGCATATTCTCCTCCCTCCTCCAAACGGCACAAACTCGAAATGTTGCCCCCGAAAATCAACCTCGTTCCCCTTGAACCGTTCGGGCGAAAACTCACTAGGGTTATTCCATTTGTTGGGGTCTCTCCCTATTGCCCAAGCATTGACCAAAACCCTCGTCCGAGGGGAAATATTGTAAATGTTGTTGTTTTCAGCACGTATCTGACACGTACGCCGGGTTTCACGGGGGAGTAAGAGGGGTACCGGCGGGTGCAGCCGTAGGGTTTCTTTAACTATCATTTTCAAGAATGTGAGCTTACCAAGATCATCAGGCTCAAGTGTTGGCTTTGCTCCGAGTTTTGTTCTGATTTCTGCTTGAGCTTTTTGCATTGTTTGAGGGTTCCTAATGAGCTCAGACATTGCCCAGATTATGACTATTGCACTTGTGTCAACTCCACCTAGAAATGCGTTCTGAAAAGAAGACAACATTAGCCCCTCAGAAAAAAGACATCATAAGAAAGGATTTTATCGAACACTTTTACCATGAAAATAGCCTTGATGTGCTCCTTGCTTAGGGGAAGGCCAGTTTCTTCATTTGACAAACCAAGCAAGACATCAACTAGGTCGTCATCATCATCACCTTTACGTGTATTTTCTCGATCGAGATGCTCATTGAGCACCATTTCTAAGTAGCCATCAAGTTTGTGAAAGCACTTATCCAGCCTTGCTTTGTGCCCAGTTAAAAGGTCTATTGTCCAACCGAAGAAATTTGGAAAGAAGTCCTCTGCTGAGAAGCTGTCTATCATATGCATAGCTTCGACTATAACTTCTCTCAGCACTTGTCCCTCGAATTGTTTCCCTCTATAGCTCTTACCAAATGCAACAGCACCAAGAACTCCATCAGCCAAATCAAAAATCTTGTCATCAAGATTCACTGGATTCGGTGAGGCTGCAGAAAGATAATTGATTAAGTGACGGATTTCTACTGCCCTCGCACTCGAGAAGGACTCAGCCCTCCTCGGACCCAAAAGATGGTGAACGAATATTTTGCGCGTTTTGCGCCAGTGGTCGCCGTATGGAGTGAAAGCCACATCCAAGAAACCATAGAAAATCCGTTTTGGCCCGGGTGATCTTGGTCGGCTGCAGAAGCTAATGTCATGATCTTTCAGGACTTGTTTTGCAAAATCAGCAGATGAGACGACCAAGGCGGGGACACTACCTAGCTGTAGCAGCATAGCAGGGCCATATTCTTGGGAGAGTTCCCAGAGGTTTTGGTGAGGCAACTTCCCTAGTTGGTGCAGATTGCCGATTATAGGAAGCTTTGGAGGACTTGGTGGGAGTTCGCATCTAACGATTGATTTCTTCTTCCTCCTCAGAAGGGCGAGAAGAAAGAGGATGAAAAGAAGAAGCAGTAACAGGAAAAGAAAATGCATAATTGCAGAAGACATTTTCTTAGGACTACGCAAAAACAATGACCCTTTCTTATTTAGTACTTGGACAGGGACCCAAAGATCTCAATGGGAGATCAGCTTTATGGCTTAACTACGACCGAATGGATGATTCTCTACGTCATGAATCAGCTATACATTCTCAGATATGCTTGATATCAAGCTGTCTGAGGAGTTAGTCAGCAAACTCAAACATTTGGAGACAGAAACAGAGCAGGCAACCTGGCTTCCCCAAGGCATAAGTGACAAAAGTATTGGTTAATCTCCTGACATAGCAGCGCTGCCTCTGTCAGTTTCATCTAGACTAAGTTTGCTATATATCCTTGTGACTATGCGAGGTATAGAGACATATACAGATGCAAAGGTCCCATATAAATGTGTAAGCATAAGTGCACACGGTGCCGGGTTGGACAATTTAAGTATTAATTCTTCGGTCCAACACATTATTTGCGGTTTTCAAAAATCTTAGTTCAAACCCAATCCGACAACTATCAAACCTGCACTTTGAGGTCTGATTGGGTTGGAACAGTTTTTGTCATCCTTAAAAAATTGATATTCTTATAACTTGCAGAGTCATCTCATCTATAAAATTAAGTAAATTTTAGACTTCAACTATTCCAAATACATGAGACATGTAGTGCCAAAAAGTACTGTAAGATCACAAGTAAAAATTTACATAACAAACAAATCACCAACATTTAAGATAAGTGGTTTGATTCTTTGATAGAGAAAAAATGTGTTTTTACTTTTCTAATATATATGAAATCTACTCTTATGTGTAAGGTGCTAAATAGTTATCTATTTATTTAATAACATTTAATATGATGTTGGTTATTATTATAAAGAGTAAATTACAACGATCTCCCTTAAGGTTTGGCATAATTAGGAATACCAACTCGTTATTTGAAAAATTACCAATTACTCCAGTCCGTTATTCTCCGTTAAGTTTCCATCCATTTTTTCTGGTGAACTAACCAAAATGCCC
This sequence comes from Sesamum indicum, assembly GCF_026168435.1. Classification (NCBI taxonomy): domain Eukaryota; kingdom Viridiplantae; phylum Streptophyta; class Magnoliopsida; order Lamiales; family Pedaliaceae; genus Sesamum; species Sesamum indicum. The sequence goes on along the minus strand of NC_142669.1, from coordinate 18,304,962 downwards.
TTGTGGACTAAGTGGATAATTTTATAATTTTTCTAATTTTTTTACGGACTAAGTGGATAATTTTATAATTTTTCAAATTTTTCCATCTAACCAGTCCAATTATTTTACAAATTTTTATTTTTTTAAAAAAAGAGAAAAAATATAGTAAGAGCAAAGTTAACAATTTCATACCTCCATCCAACGATAACATAATTTCTTCTAACTTTTAGGTGGGTATTTGTAATTTTTCAAAAACGAGGGAATATTTGTAAATATGACAGACTCACGATAGGTCATTTTAATTTACCCTATTATAAAAAATATTTTCATAAATAAAAAAGCTCGCAAACTAATCTTAAATTAATGTAGAAAAATTGAACTTGCCAAAACTAAAGAAAATCTTATTTTAAATTTAATAATGAAATAAGATTCTCATTTTTTTATTGGAATCAAAAGATAATTTAACAAGTTAGACTAGCAATTAAAATGAATTAAATACATAATCATAATACTAATAAATTAAGTATTTCCATAAATTGATTATTTATAAAATTTAGGGATAATTACATTTACACCCCTCACTTATTGTCTTTTTACACAAACCACCCCTGCCTTTTAAAAAACTAGAGAAACCACCCCTGGCAGCTTTTAAAACCAGCAAAAGCCCCTGTTGATTAGGTCAACATTTAAAATATTTTTTTAAGGACAGAAATGCCCTTAGGGTGTTTCTGTAATTATCAAAAGGTACAAGGGGTGTCAAAGTAATATTTATGAAGATTAGTAATATGACCCCATATATTTTTTTAATAATTATTACCAATTTTTATTTTAAATTTTAATTATTTTATTAACTTTTTTATGACATCTCTATATAAAATTATATATTTTAATAATTAAAATATTAAATTATTCAATATATAAATAAAATTAACTAATAGATTATAAGTTTAAATTAAAAATTTACCACACTTGTAGATATTATTTGAAATTATTAAAATTAAAAGATTAGTTATCCTCTATTTTTATTATAACTAAGTTTTACTAAAATGAAAATTAAAAATAATTTATGCATTTTATATAAATCTAATTAGGATTAATAAAATAAATTTATTTATTTATTAAAAAGATATTTTAATAAAACGGTGGTTAGGGTGAGCATGGCGGGGTAGCTAGGGAAGAAGGGATAATTTTTTTAAAATAAATAATTTAATAATTTAAAATATCTATTTAATAAATGAATTATTTATTAACTAAAATTAGACAAATGGTGATTTTAGCATTTTAAAAACATCTTTTTTTTTTTTTTTAACAAAACAATTTTGTAAAGGTAAAATAGACCAAACTTAAAAAGCAAAGGTCAAGGATTTTTTTTCAAAGTTTTAATACTTTAGGGTGGTAATTGATGTGGAGTAGATAATTTAGGTATGGTAACTATATTTAACCCTATAATACAAATAAAAGTTATTAATGAGTATCATAATTGTTTATTATTGTCTTTAATATTAATTTGTCTATTATCATTTTTATACAAATTTGTAAAACATTGTAACATATATTTTTATTGTTGTTGTTGTTGTTAATAATAATAATAATAAGGTCGAACGCGGTCTATACAGTCTACTAATATAAAACCAATTCCGACTGCCAAAATGCAGTCTTTGAAAATAGCCTAAAACCAACCCAACCCACTGTTAACCCGCTAGCTGTAATGCGGTTTGAATTGGGGCAGTCCAACGGTTTTGAATCATTAGAACCATGTGTGAAGCAGAAATCAGAAAGGGATCTTTGGGAGGCATTAAAATGACTAGATAAAACAAGAAGAAAAGGAACCAGCAGAACACAAGTACAGGAACATATTGCAGAATTATGGTTCATTAATCAGACCAGTATTAGGAGAAGTTTGCACAATGGTTTGTATCAGTTACCTTATCGCCCGCCGGACAACTCAATAGCAGCCTGGTTGTGAATTGAATCTTCTCCCCAGTCAAATCTTCTTTGTAACCTCTCATGTTCGAGCCTCCTTGTGATTTCAAGGTGCTGCCACAACTCCCACCTTTCGGCAAGCCCTTCTCCTTCCAGCATGCGGACGACTTCTGACATTGCTGGACGGTCATCTGGTGAAGACTGAGTACAAAGTAGTGCAACCTGAATTATCATCTCCACATCATGGATGTCGTAGTTTCTACATAGGTTTTGGTCCACAATGGCATCCAATCTTTTCTCTCGCTGCAATTTCTTGACCTTCAAAGTGAATCACACGAAATACAGGCTTTTATAGCATCATATGTCATTATGATATTAGTATTAGTATGTATGGCACACTTAAATGCATGCGCATAGAAATTAATATATTAGTTGTTTATTTCTTAATATAAATTTATTTTATATTTCTACTTATTTATTTTTTAGTTAATATAGAAAAGTATTTCTAAAACTCATATTAAAGTTGGAAGGATTAAAAAAAATATTGGAGGGGAAAAGAGAGATCAGCGAGCAAAAGCAAAAGATAAATAAAATGTTGGAAAAAGAAATGAAGAGAAACTTTAAGTTTGATAGATAAAGAGAGAAAATAGGGATAAGAAAAACTACCTACAGACCCAAAGACACCACAGATTTGACCCTCTTTTTTGTTATATAAGACAATAGATAGATAACGATAAATACATAATTTCATACTAAGACAATAATAGGAAGATGTAAATGTATATAAATTTCATCAAAATTATTCGAAAATGCATAAAAAATTATATAAAATACATAATATTTGAAATATAATTATATGTGATTGGTAGCTTACGTGGTCAAGAAGCAAAACATCGTCCTCATCTTCCAAGCGCGAGAAGTCTATAGCTCGCTTGCCAGTCACGAGCTCTAAAAGCATGATCCCGTAGCCAAAAACATCCGTCTTTTCTGATGATTTTCCTGTGGACAAGTATTCAGGAGCTATGTGGCCCATCGTTCCTCTTACCTGAGTTGTTACATTTGTTTTTCTCACATCAACCAACTTTGCCAAGCCAAAATCGCCAACAACAGCCTCAAAATCTTCGTCCAGCAAGACATTTGCAGCTTTAACGTCCCGGTGAATGATTTTAGGATTACAGTGTTCATGCAGGTACTCTAATCCACGTGCAGTGCCGAGTGCCACCCGCTTTCGTGTAGGCCAATCCAAAACAAGGTCCCCCGGTTTAAGCTCTGCTTAGATATCCAATAAATTAAAAAAATGAATATAATTTGATTTCTCTACTTAAACAAAGAATTGCAGAGTCATATTGTTGAATCTACAAACTAATCTCGAGTCTCGACCAATATGTAAACTTGGCGCAAGTTACTCTTACGAACAGAAGTTTGATTGCCTCATTTGACATATTGACACTGTATTTACTTCTCTTTTAGTCGAAAAGTAGAAAGCACCATAATCCTTCAGAGGCAGAAAAAGAGTAGTTTTAACTAGAAGAAAATTGGTCACATGAAGTAGGTTCCAGTAAAGAGTAAAATCAACCATGGAACAAAACGGGTTGATACCAAAGTGAAAAATATCATTTTAGTTGAGTATCAAAGCAAAAAATGGAATACCTCGGAGACGAGAGGCAACGCTCAAGTTTTGCATAAAAGGGTAAACCAAAAGGCGTTCAGATGGCGTGGTGCAAAAGCCAATCAGACGTAAAAGATTTCTGTGGACAGCCACGCTTATCATCTCAACTTCACGCCTGAAAGCTGCATCTCCCCCAGGACTCTCAAAATCAGTCAAACGTTTGACAGCAACCTTTGTGTTATCAGCAAGAACTCCCTTATAAACCTTCCCAAAGCCCCCTTGTCCAAGGACATTTTTTTCGCTGAAACTGTCTGTAGCAAGCTGCAATTCTCTCCAGGCAAATCTTTTCAGTTGACCAAATTCAATTCTCCGGTCAACTTCACCTGATCATACGCAACTTAAATCAAGAACTAAAGAGCAATGCTAACACAACTTTGACGTTCTGATTCGTACGTGAACAATACGGACGATGAAGATGACATCCCTCGACATGATGAAGAAAATAGTAAATTGCACATTGGAAACTAGTTAAGAACAAGAAAAGAAAATGTATCATAGCGCTTTTATCCAACTATAATCAGAACAAACCTTCAACATCAACAAAGACTTCGCGCCTGTAGCCTTTATGTCCACCCTTCCACAAAAGTAACAGGAGAAAACATCCAAGAAGTAGAATAATCAAGAGCGCAACAACAATTCCCACTATCATACCAGTCCGCGATTTTCTTGAACGACCTGCACAGTTGGCAACTAACAGCTAATTACACTCCACCTTATTATCTCTAACAATTGAATATTTTCGGGAGACAGAATGTAGTATTTCCCAGAGACTTCCAGTAGTCTTTGTTAAAGATTTTATCTATCATTTATCCAAGACAAAACACCATTTGCATCCAACAAGTACGAGTTAGACATGCAGTGCTGACTGATAGGGTAAATAATGCATCTACCTGCATTTCCAGACGCACAATGTGGGGAAAAATTGATGCCGCAATTCAACTGGTTCCCTGTAAAACTGAAAGAAGCAACTAAATTTCAATAGAAGAAACTGGTCTCATGCATATGCAACCATTCATACTTAAATATAAATTACATATGCGCTAACATGCGCATAAGCACGACCAAGGTCCCTAGTCCACGCATTACAAACACAAGAGAGTTGGAAGGGGTCCATACTTGTACTTGTAAACCCGAAATAACTGCTCAGGTATTTGTCCACTTAGACTATTTGAAGCAAGCTGGCTGCAAGAGATTTCATCAATGTTGAGTAAAGAGAAGTTGAATTAAGGTTGATATATACTTTACGATACAATGAGCGAAGCACATATTATTATGCGTTGTCTGTCACTTACAGGTCCGTCAAGTTTGAAAGACTTGAAAGTGATTCAGGAATTGATCCAGAGAGATTATTCTGACTCAAAATCCTGCTCAGTTGAACAAGTGCATCTCACTTTAACATGAATAAACCAAAAGGAGAAAAGCTTGTGAATGCCTTATTGCATGCTTACAGAAAAGTGAGCCTCTTCAGATTGCCTAGGGAAGATGGTATTTCTCCAATTAAATGGTTATTTTCTAGATCCAACATAGTCAGGCTTGTCAAATTTCCAAGCTCTTCAGGTATGTTACCAATTATGCCATTTCCTTGCAAATCACTGAATGAAAGTTATGAAGATCCACGTCAATTAGGCTGGAAAATAGGAGCTAAAGTGCAAAATGATATTAACAACTTAAAAGCTTCTCGTTGAACAACTAAAGACAAAATATTTCTTATGGAAATAACAATCGAAAAATTAGATGAACAATGTTCACATGGCCCACAGGTTAAATGCTATTTTGTTAGTGCACTCATATGCCATAATATAATACAAACAGAAGTACTTTGGAGTAAAGCACCCACCACATACCGACTAGAATATAAACAATTAATAACGGATTTCAGAATGGTGATTCACAGAAAACAAAGGAAGAGCTTCTAAATCATCACTCTCAAGAATCAGTAGATATATATGAACTCTTGAGAGTCAAAATTGCAAAAAATTCGGTCTTCAGCAGGCCAGTCATAACAAAAAAAAGCAAATAGATTGCAATAGGTTACATCTCGTCTCCTCTAATATTCCAACTGGCAAACTGATAGTAATTTTGCCATGTCTTCTCGTTAAGAAAATAGGCAGCTCAAAGTTATTCCTTCCAAAGAAAAGTTTCTGTTACTAATATTCATAAGCATTCCGACGACAAAGTTTAGTGCATCTGAAGCAATTTATCATTAATTCACATGGTCAGCTTCTAAACTAGATGGAAAAGGGGGCACACAATCACGAAAAGCCAAATTTTCATAATAAGGAGAAAAAATGGTATGTGACGAAACTCAATTAATATTCATATAAAGGATAAAACAGATAATAAATAGTTAAATAGATTTTCAGAACATGGAAATTGAGATAACCAAATTAAAATCAGCATAAGTCAAACCATTGTAAAACTGAAAGTTCGCAACGTACAGTGTGGTCAGCATCTTCAAGATCCCTATTCTTGGTGACAGGGTTCCAGAAAATCCCATATTAGGCAATATCCTGATAGTATGCAATCATCAGACATTATTTTATATATATGAAATTCACAAACAGATCTAAATTCAGATGTAATGCGGGAGAAAATCATTCAACACCTGGCAAGCAATCGCATTCACAGAAACAATATTGAAGTAGGCAGAAATTTGAGAGGGGAACTACATGATCTAAACTTTCTTACACTGATGTTACATGCTTCTCACCGTCGCACGCAATTTTGGACCAAGTGCAAGGATTAACATGATCTGGATTCCAATCTCTGAGCTGACTGCTTGAAGCATTAAGTGAAGTTTTAAAAGCATACAATGCATCTCCTGAAAAAGGCTCCATGAGTCAGTAAGTTCCTAAAATAATCGTAACATATATTGATGAACTCATCATACAGCAATAAGCTTGTCATGCTCATAAATATCCTGTGCAGAAACTTAGTAAACCATGTCAAACTCAAGAATAATTTGTCTAAGGTTTTGCATCAATTTGAAGAGTTAGTTCGGAATTTATATATTCGGGGAACAATTGGCAAAAGAAGCAAAGCCCATACTTGGATACGACAAAAACCAAAAGCTACATATGCCTAAATTTGTATGCATATGCCTACAAGCTAATGGGTTGTACTTGCTCCTAGGAGACAATAGAGATATTCTAGAAATTCACGAGATAACTGTTCATAAAACACTAGTGAGATGACTTAACAAATGACTTAGGAACAATACCTTGTGCATCAGGGGCCACGAAAGAAGATAAATATGCCAATGCTAAGACTCCAATGACCAGGTCCATCTTCAATAATAACAAATCAACTTATGCATAGCAACTTAGAACCCACTTCTGAGTTTTCCCTGAGGTAAAATGCATTGCAGACCTTATGTGCATGAGCAACCAGTGAGTGAGAAATCTGTAAAAAACATTCCACAAACTTAATTATGATAATTTCTCCCTGTCGAAACATTCACAGCAACGCCAACTGACAATGGCCTTAGCATAAAAATCATTTCCATTGCTACTGGAAAATTAATTTCTGACACAAATTATCTTTACCCAATCATTCATCTTTACAAAGTGCCAATTTAAGGGGAAAATACCAGATTCATCTAAATCATTTTACAAATGATGAACACTCGTCTTTCCAACATAAGATAAATTTCCGAACCCTCCAAGAATCCATTAAGTAGTTATCATAAGAAACAATTTCAAGGATTGCAGATAAAGTAAAAAGTTAGAAACGAGATTAACAAAGTATCACGCCACTTCAACAAATTATCCATTTAACAGATTTCAGTCAAAGTCATAAATCGCCGATTCAATTTCCAAATTGTTATCCCTGCACTTAATTAAATCCGAGAAAAAAACTCAACTTTAGGTTTATGTTACACTCAAGTAATGGCAAATATCTCCAAAATGAACTCTTTCTCACATAAAGCTCCAATCTTTACTACAAGCATTAAAGAACAAAATCAACACCAAATTCCCACCTAATAAAATTCAAGAACACAACACAAAACACCTACCTTCACTAAAACGACAGAAATCCCCTCGAGCACAGTTTCTATATGCATGCGTGAGCATTATGAGTGAAACTTTTCAAGAAAATACCAAAACACGAAGTGAGAAGAAGCACCAGAGCGAAGGATCAGAAAAGGGGCCAGCTATATTCTGCAGGAGAGGTGAAGCCAACAAGCGTTATGCACTTTGGCGCAAATCCAAAGCAAAAAGAAGAAAAAGAGAGATAAGCTTCTCAAAAAAAAACCTCTGTTTGCTAATGCCTTGCTGCGTGTAGTTTGGCTGCGTAGTGCGTGTAGTTTGTGACACAGCAAGCAATCTCTCTCTCTCTCTCTCTCTCTCTCTCTCTCTCTCTCTCTCTCTCTCTCTCTCTCTCTCTCTCTCGCAGAGAGAATGAAGAAATTGTTGGTGGAAGTGGGCCATGTTATTGGCAAGTTGGTGCCTATTTTCAGGAGCAAAACGCCTAAAAGCAACACGAAAGAAGGAAACGGAGACGAAAGACTCATTTTGCTGATTTTCCTTTTGCTCTTTTCCGTTTTACAATACAATGCGACCCAAAAAAATAAATATATAAATAGTTACATGTAAATCATCATTAATTTGAGGAGTTGTGTCTAGCACATCTATCATTTGCTTCCGTCTAGCAAATAATTTTTTTATTAATTAAATTCATTAAATTTATTGATATTAATTACAAAAAATAAATAAAATTTGAAATTTATTCTTAATTGACTTATTACAGGTCAAACAATTTTTTTCGACCTAAACTACCCTTATAATGGTGAAGATAAATTTCTTCACATGCATTAACACGTGAAAATGTATGAGGTAATTTGATCATAAAAAGATTTATTTAACCTGCTATAAGTCGGTAATAAGTCAATCAGGGATAAATATAGATTTTTTCTGACCTTTTAGTTAATATCAGCAAATTCGGTGAATTTTAATTAATGGAGAAATTTTATTTGTTAGATAGTAGTGAACTTCGAGGGTTTTAAATGTAATTTTTCAAGCCACGGATGCATATATAATTACACCAAATTTTAGGGGATGAGAATGTAATTATCTCAAAGAATATGTGTAACAACTTAATAATAATTTATTAATTATTAAAAATAAGTTGAAACATTTGTTTTAAACTTATCACTCGTGCTTTTCAACAATTTTAAATTAAAGGGATAATTACACTTTCGTCCCTTAAGGTTTGGTATAATTACACGTAGATTCTCTGTAATTTGGGGAATTACATTTAGCACTCCTCAGGTTTGCATCTGTCTAATAAATAAGTCCCTCCAATAGTCAAAATTTACTAAACTTACTTATATTATCAAAAAAAAAATTGAAAAAAAAAATTATATTTGCCCTTGGTTGACTTATTACTGATTTATTACAAATCAAATAAATCTTTTTATGATCAAATTACCCTCATACGTCTTCAAGTGTTAATGCATGCGAGGATGTATATCTTCACCATTATAAAAGTAGTTTAGTCAGAAAAAAAAAAAAATATTCAACCTGCTATAAGTGAGTAATAAGTCAATCAAAGGTAATATTGATTTTCATTCTGTTTTTTTGTTAATATCAGCAAATTCAGTTAATTTTGACTAATGGAGAGACTTATTTGTTAGACGAAAGCAAACTTTAGGGGTGCTAGATGTAATTTTTCAAACCACAGCGACTCTGCATGTAATTACGACAAACTTCGAGAAAAAAGAGTGTAATTATCTCTAAATTAAATTAATTCAAGCCAAAAAAAAAAGTTATAATCAATTTCCTATCAATTTTTACAACTTATTAGTTTGTTTCTATGTTTATTTTCAGTTTTTCAAACAGTAATTAAAGGTGAAATATATTAGTTTTTATGTATTATGATTAAAAATATATTGATTTAGCATCATAATTCAATATAAAATACAATATCAATAATTAATTCAAATATATTCTTATTTCACACAAAAATTATACAAAATTAAAATTTAAAAGTATTTATAATTTTTTAAATAATAAAAAATATTTTTAATTATACCAAACTTCAATAAAAATAACTATAATTTGCCCTATATTTAATGCACACAAGGGGGAATATTCTGTGTGCAGTAAATATAGACATTATTGAGTGGATTAAAGCCATCTGTCCATATTCATTTAATTTTCATTTGAAAATCTGGTAAATAAAAAACGAACAATCACCTTAGATTTTTACCCCCTTGTTTAATTAAATGAAAATAATAGATGAATAAATAAACGAGTCAATGTTCAATAAATCTTATATGTATTTAAATTTGGCATGAATTCATGTACATAAATTTTAAGATATTGTATTTGGAAACATAAATTTTGAAATTTAAAAACATATTATAACGACTTTTTACACGATTTTTTATATTAACAAATTGTAACGACTTTTTACACTAATCTTTGAACGGCCATTCGAAAATTGGATTTCCCGCCCCCAAAAAATTAGAATTTCAACCAAACCAATAAATTGTACCGATTTTTAGAACGACTTTATATAATGGTCGTTCCAATATTTCAATTTCCCTCCACACTTTGAGTAGGCACCAAAATAGATCTGCCAAATATTGTAAATTTGAAACTTTTTCGTAACATATTTTTTTTAATTTTTGGTCGTTCCCAATATTAATTTTTATATTTCTTTAAAAATCAATAAGTTATTCATAAAATATTATAAACTTAAGTATTTCAATAATTGGAACGGCTATTGAAACAGCTTGCAGACAATTCAATTGTACTTTATTTTGTAATGGCTTTATATTCAATTTTTGGAACGAATGCTCTTCTTTTTTTTTTTTTTTTTTCAGTGGCCATTACAAACACCAACATGGCCGTTCCAAAATCATAGTAAATTTGTAGTGGTAAAAAATTTATACCGGTATTTGTAACGGCCATGGCGAATTATATATTTGAAACTGCATTTGAAACAGATTTTGAAACGGCGAGCTTTCACGAAAAGAAAAGCCGTTCCAAATTCTTTTGACAAAAGTTGTGACATCAGTAATTGTTTTTCTTTTCAAAATTGCTACAAAAATTATTTCAAAAAAGCCGTTACAAATCCCGCATTCATGGGGGTAAATTACATTAAACCCATAAACAATTTGTTGTCATTATACAAGAAATGTGTAACTTTATATATAACTCTTATCCCTAATATTTATATAGTGACAAGGTATAAATTATTCACTTAATATATATTTCTAGTGAGTCGTGATAAGATATATAATTTCTAGTGACAACATATTTTATTTTAACCAAGTGATTCTTAGGGTAAATTACATTTTTGGTCCCATAAGTGGACTCGATTCCAATTTTAGTCCCATACTAAGGGCAATTCGCACATTTGGTCCCGTAAGTGGATTTTTTTTCCAATTTCAGTCCCGGTTGGGGATTTCCATTAAAACTTAACGGCAGCTGCTGAAATCCGTTAGGTGCTGTTAAATATGGAGGGAAAGCATGGAGAATTGGAGGAAAAATCAACAACTTGGTGGAAATTACACTATACCCTCTTCCTTCTATTTAAATCCCATTTCTTCATTTCTCTCTTGCATTTAGTAGAAAAAAATCTCACAAAATATGGCTGGTAATAGAGAAAATTTTTGTCATTGTGGAAGGCTTGTGATTTTGAAAACCTCATGGACCGACGACAACTCAGGTAGGAGGTTTTTTGGGTATACAAAAAAAAGAAGCGGATGTAGTTTTTTTCATTGGGAAGATCTGCCGATGTGTGCAAGGACAAAGGTTATCATACCCGGATTGCTTCGAAAACTGAATAGAATTGAGGACAAAATTGCACAGATACAACGAAGACAAACTGTTTTAGTTTATTTTTTGGTTGTATCTTGACTTATGGTGTTGTTTTAGAAGGAAGAGGGTATAGTGTAATTTCCACCAAGTTGTTGATTTTTTCTCCAATTCTCCATGCTTTCCCTCCAATTCTACATGCTTTCCCTTCATATTTAACAGCACCTAACGGATTTCAGCAGCTGCCGTTAAGTTTTAACGGAAATCCCCAATCGGGACTGAAATTGAAAAAAAAATCCACTTACGGGACCAAATGTGCGAATTGCCCTTAGTATGGGACTAAAATTGGAATCGAGTCCACTTATGGGACCAAAAATGTAATTTACCCTGATTCTTACATATATAATTTTATCTATGTCCAAAATTAGATAGAAATTGGAAATTTAAGGTCTACAAATCCGGAAAAAAATTGTACCAAGTATTAAAAATATATGAATTAATTCCCCTATGCATGGTAATTTACTCGTCATTAATGCCTTTGAGTTGCTGACAATATGACAAAGGAAATATGTATGAATAGCAGATAAATAAAAAGTCAAAATTCCGTTGCCGGGACTCGAACCCGGGTCTCTCGGGTGAGAGCCGAGTATCCTAACCATCTAGACTACAACGGATTATGGATATCAAATGCTGCTTAATTATTTATAAAGTTAGTTCTGTATTTCGTACGTGTAAAGGTAGCGGTTCCAAGCCCTGTCAAGCCATGTTGCTAATCGGGCTTGGCCCGAAATAAAGGGCTATTGGCCTATGATTAATAATCTTTTTTTCTTATGTGATCTTAGGCATGGATTGGTATTGACAGGATTTTGGGACGAAGGCTTTGACCCAATGCCTATTTTGATATATATATATATATATATATATTTTAAATTATAAGCCAATTATTTGACATATTACGAGAAATTGACGAGAAAGCCCAAGAAGGAATGGTGTTTCTTCATATATTTTATTCAAGTGGACAGATAAACAAACTTAAATATAAAAATTGATTGTGAAATATAAATGAAGGTTTTAACTTTAAATGAATGGATAAATTTGTTATTAAGAGACTACGAAACTTATATATGCATCTTGCTAAGATTTATTATGATGATATTTCGTCTCATAATATTGTTTTTTAAAAGACTAACTCAAAATATATATCTTCAAAATGAGGCGAAGTTTTGAGTTTTCAATTTGTCCTGATTTTTTCAAGTCTTCCTGTCAAGATTGTTGAGTGATTTTTTCATTCATGTGGCGTCTTATTGAACTGCCGTTGATATTATCTGTGGGCAACAATATCTATAGAAAGAACTTTTTCAGCAATGTACATTGCCAAAATCGAATTGTGAAATAATTAAGATATGTGATGAATGACTGAATAACTTGATAATTTGTTATATTGAGTGGGAGATATTTGTTGATATTAATGATGAAGTGTTTTGCAATATTTTCAAACTATGCAGACTCATAAATTTCACGCTGCCACTTGTTGTCGGAATAATAGTTATAAGAATTAATTATATTTATGTCATGATATGTATTTAACCTACAATAATAAATTATATTAATTTAAATTTTTTTGATCAATTTGTAATGATTATTAAATTTTGAGAGGGCTAAGCCAAAGTCCTTTTGGGACATGAGGTTTATAAAAAGAGCATCAACCCATTATTATTCTAAATTCATGTTATATCTAATATCATACAATAGTATAATATATTATTTTCTAATATACAGATAATGTGAATTTTATACGTATAATTAACGTTATAATATATATATAATCTGCAAATATGAACTATATATAAGATGAATTTACAATAAAAGATCTAATATATTAAATTAATCCCAATGTTAACATTTAATAAATGTAATGTTCTTTGCAATGTGTTCTCTCATACACTGATTGGTCGAACGGAAGCAATTGAAAATAAAGAATAATAAGAACACATATTCAATATTCTTGCAAATTGAAGATAAAATAATTTTACTATTGAATGAATCTCTTGACAGAGTTATTAGATATTTAAAAGAAAGAGTATTGATTCACGTTTAAGTAAAAGAAGCCTGAAACTGATTTGAAAACTTGGATAGGCTCAAAAGCTCATGAAACTCGGTACAAAAAAATCCTACCACATTCACAATAATTCAAAAAATATCAGGCTCAAAAGATAACCATAAAAATAGAAAAAAATATATAAAGTTGACTGAAAAATAAAATCAATTTAAAGAATCACCATAATATTGGTCGAAATGATAAAATTTCCGAACGAACTATGACCCCTCATGAGGGGTTGGATTCTACTTTGAAAACAATCAAAATTATAGGTAGATTGTCCTATATTACAGCCAGATAAAAAATTATAGTTATTTGAAATTCTAATACCGTCAAACCACGTGATCAAAGCGTTATACCGACTTACTCGCACATTCAAATATTTGTAAAATGTATCTGCCTCTTATTTTAAGACATAGTTGAATTTTTGAATAATGAAATAAATGAGTGAAATGATAGAACAAAACATCTATATTCTGATATTGCAAGAATCATATTCTGCTCTACTTTATTCCTCTTTGACATAATAATATTCTCACCTATTTCTTTTCCCATATCTTTCACCAAAAGCATCAAATCTTTGCAGAATTAAATATTGGATTTGAATCTACAAAAGCAAGAAAAAGGATGGCCAAACACAAAAGACACTCTTTGCCTTTTGGTCCCAATTTTATGTTCTCAATTTTTAAATTAATACTTCATTTTATATTTTATTAGAATAATTACACGTCATTGTCTTGAAGTTTGATATAATTACGTATATATATGATGTTTTTGTAATTCAAAAATTTATATCTAATACCTACGAGGTTTGCTTCCATTTAACAAATAAGTCCCTCCCTTAGTTAAAATTCACCGAATTTACTGATCTTAATAAAAGAATAGGATAAAAATTTCATATTTACTTCGAATTGACTTAGTATTGATTTATTGCATGTCAATAAATTATTTTATAATCAAATTACCTTTATACATCTTCACACATTAATGCACGTGAGGAGGTACATCTTCAACGTTAGTTTAGTCAGAAAAATTTATTTGACCTGCAATAAGTTAGTAATAAGTCAATTAGAGGTACATATCAAGTTCTATTCAACTTTTATTGTTAATATCAATAAATTCAGTGAATTTTGACTAACAAAAGGACTTATTAGTTATATAGAAGCAACCTCGCTATTAGATGTAATTTTTAAATCACAGGAGGTCTGCGTGTAAGTACACTAAACCTCAGGGGAGGGGAATGTAATTTTATCTATTTTATTTCATATATATATATATATATGTATAAGTTAATAAAACATGTGGATATATGTGTGAAGTGAAATATAAATAGAACACTTATAATTTTAAATAAATAGATAATTACTCGGAATGGTTAATTTCTCATTTAGTCAAATTACTATGAAGAAAACAAAAATTGCCAAAATTCCCAGCTGCAAATCTCCTGCAAATTAAACAAACAAATTAAAAAAATTAAAAAAATAATAATTTAATTTATTTTATATAATTCTAGATGATAATATCCTTACTGCTGTATTGCAAGCTCGAGCTCGTAGTAATAATCCAGCTGTAGCTGTAGCAATCTGTTGTCGTGTTGCCATTCGCGCACACGCAGACGAAATAATTACGTGGGGGGGAATACCCACAAACCCCTCCACTCATTTCACAAGCTCGGCAACTAGGGGCAATATTGTAACTATCCAGCCCTCCCAGCGTATACTTCAGGGCAACCCCATATAGCCACTGACCCGGATTCGTAGGCAAATCTCCAAGTGAAACGACCGAGGTATAACCTGCACACTTCAGCTCCCGGATATCCAGTTCGACATTCGAGTTGAGATTCGCGGGCGAGTACACACAACAACTATTCGTGGGTGGAAACAAGGGCAACCCGAGGGAGACCACGCCGGGGCAGGTGTAGATGGATGGGCAGAGATAGGCCGAAGACGGGTCGCAAATCGGGTTGCCCTTTATCGTGGAGGATGAACATGCTAAGAGGATGAAAGTTGACGACCCGAGCTGAAACGGGCCGGCCCAATCCAAACCAAATTTGGGCGGAGCGGGCTGCATGGACGTGCAGTTGGACATGCATGGTGGCGAGATGGTTAGGGTTGAGTCTGCGTAAGATATGGATGTTATTGGGTAGGAGCCGGTATGGGTCGTGAGTAGGAGTTGGGTGCCGTCGGGCGAGCAGGCGACGTAGGGGTGGAAACGGGGCGACCCGCATCCGGGTCCGGTGCCAAACGGGTACTTGACATCTAGTGTGCCGCAACGGGTCTTGCATGCGGGTTCTAGCGTTAAGGTCGGTTTGGTCATAGTGAGGATGAAGTGGAGATAGATAAACAAGATTACGGGAAGAAGAGAGTTCATTTTCTATCACTCTCACTAAGGGTTGGAAAAATTTATGACTATGGGTGTGAGTATTTGTTATGTTATATAAATGAAGTAACAATTATAAGAGCATCTATTAAGGAATTGGTGAAATGAAAATGGGGAATCTTAGGGTTCCTTCATGTGTGTTTGATTTCTTTAAAAGCATCTATTAAACAGTCACTTAATTTGCCTATTGCGTTGTTGAGAAAGAAAGATCGATTCTAAGGGTGTGATATTTTTAATTTTCTATTTTATAAAATTTTTAAAATAGTTTTAAAATTTTAAAAACTCTAATATATTTAGTCTCATATCTAAATTTATGTAGAAAATAGACGACAAGGACAAATACAATGTGCGTGTTTGTCAACTTGATTGTTCATACAACTGATAGACATGCACATTATATGTATACTTCATGTTCATTTTTTTTAATGAAAATTTGAGTTTTATGGGACTAAAAGCGATATTTGCCAAAGTTGTGGTACCAAAACAAATTCTACTCTTGTTTTATGGGACTGAAAAGGTATTTTGCCCCTATTCTATATATCCTATGTGACTAAAAATATAATTTCGCCATTCGAAGGGCATTCATATTGCAATCTTATGAGCTGGATTGGATTATTTATTGCAACTCATTTCTCATTTTTTATTTCATTTTATATATACACGGCACGTGTATAAAATATTTTCTTAGATAAAACTAATAATGTAATATTTGTACATGTAGCGTGTATGCAAAAAAAATTTGGGTAAAATACACTTTGCCCCCCTGAACTAATCTTGATGTAACATTTACCCCCCCTAAACTAATAAATATAACACTTATCCCCTGAAATTAAATTTATGGACAATATTGCCCTTATATTATATGTATGTATATTTAGTTCAAAGAATTTATTTTTTAAAAATTTTGCATTTTAAATTTAATTAAAATTGTTTTAATTAAAAAAATATCTTTTAATTATAATAAAGTAAAATATAATCAGTGAATTAAATAGTTGAATTTTTATTATATTTTATAAGTTTAAACTTAAGTAATGAATAGTACAATAACTACACAAAACAAATTCATAAAAAGTTTTCATTAATTTGATTATAAAATCAAGTGATTAACTATTTATTTTTAGATAAAAATAAGTAATTATATATCAATTTTTTGAATATATATTTTTAAAAAAATATGACAAAATTAATTAATTAATTTATTTTTTTTCTAAACCTATTGAACTTTTGATTAAATGTATATATTTTTTAATTTCTTTTAAAAAGCATACGTGAGTTGTTGATTATATTATATTTATTGTGTATCTACCAAATGATATGCAATTCTAAAGGGCTAAAACGGATTGTGGGGTGAGAGAGGCTCGAACTCTCGACCTCAGGATCACTCAGAAGCTATGAGACCTACGCGCTAGCCAACTGCGCCACCACCCCTCTGTGTTCCTGCCTCTTCAATTATATTATTATTATTTTATTATAAATAATAATAATAAAAATATAACAAAAAATTATATGTGTCCGCAACTTCACATTTTTTTAAAAGATTTTTCCTAAGGAGTCACGGACCCTTTCCGCGACTCCATTTTGCGGATGGTGACTGTGACTTCAAGCTTTTTATTAAATTTTTTTTTTATCTTAATGAAGACTGACGATCATAATATATATATTTTAAATATCTAAGTCACGGTTGCGATTTGCGAATTCAATAAAAATTTTTTAAAAAAACCTGTGAAAGTTCAAAGACTTGTTATATTCTTTTAAATGTATATTTTTATTATTTTCTATTTTTTAATAATAAAAAATAATTAAATCTTAATTGCTGATACTTGAAACCCGGGGTTGCGGCCTAGGTCCAACATTGTTGGCCCTCAATTAATAAATTATTGGTAGATTTGAGTTTATTAATTGAGGTTAGTCAGCTCATTTGAACAAGACGGTGAATTTATATCTTGTTTAGATTATTTTAAAGAGATTATCAACTTGTCCTCCCCGCCGTCCAATATTCCCTCACCTATTTTTCATTTCCTCCATTCACGAGAAGCTGCAACAAAGATCAAAGAAAGGTCGAGCTTGCTACTTTTCCTTTCTTCTGGGGAATTTTTTTGTTTTATTTTTTGTGTTACTTTCATGCTCAATATTGCTATTTCCTAACGGTCATATTGAGCAATGACATATAATTTCTTCTCATTTCTTTGATTAAGGCTATGAATCTTTTGTAATTGGTTGTACTCGAAAAATACCATAAGGTATCTGGATGATGTGTAGTGAGTGTTTAAGGTCTTCACCACTTTTAAATGCTCCAAATATCCTTTCTGGTGCAGTGATAATCCTGCCAAAGAACACAGTGTTAGAGCCATGCCGGAAGGGATTCAAGCAGTGGCTTTCTGATGCTCGAGTCAGTGAGGATTCAATATCTCTCATTAAAGAGCTTAAGAGTTGGAGTAGCACAAAGTTGTAATTGATACGAGAGAGCCAATATATAGATGTCGGTTGTATTGTACTATTTTGTGTGCACCCTAGACAAGAGTATAATCCTATGGTGGGCAGTGGGCTGTACATATCCTCAAGATAGCGACAGGAAGTAGTCCTAGGAGACAATGCTTGCCATACTATTAAAAGTGACTGCATCACCAACTGTGTAGGACTGATGTCCTTTACATTGTGTACGAAGGTTTTAAAGATACTTCATTGTTTGAGCTGATTATCGATGTATTCAGGATCTAAGCCTAAAGTGTTCTATCTTCTACGAAGTCTCCAAGAGCCTCCGGACTTTGATACTATAAGATAAAGGTCTCCTATGGTATATTAAAAATATCTCCCACATAAAAAAATGTATAAATATATACAGCCTTATTTCAATGTTGGCCTTGTGATTAGTTTGATTAATTTATTTTAACTCTGTTCAGTATTATGCATTTCTATTGCAGTAGTTAGAACAGTTTGGTCAATACATGATTCGGTGTTATGTTTTCAGCTTGTCTCACAGCCTTATTTCAGTATGTTTCTGATTTGAATAAGCAAAGAATTACAACAGGTTTCTTAGCATTAACTTCAGACATGCAGTCTCATTATGCAATAAAAAAAGAAATTACTATTCATGTGGATTAAAGCCGTTGTAAATAATTTTTACTCAATCACGGTTAAAATAAAAATTAATGTAAAAACTCAACTTATTTACTATGAAAATTATTTTTGCCATGACTATGAGCCATGTCAAATATTTTTGCTATAACTTTTCACCATTACAAATATATTAGCCACACTCATAAAAGTCATGACCAACGATCGTAATTTTATGGCCGATTATCCGGAATTAACTGAGACAGGGCATAAACACTGGTAATTAATTGAGCAAAACCGGAGCAAAGTCCCTACTTTATTAGTGTTATACATCTATTTTAGCCGTCACGTGTTTTTCAGAAATACATATAAAAAATGTTGGAGCAAAATAGATGATATGCTAATTATTGTGTAAAATGATAGTGGGGTGAGAGAGGCTCGAACTCTCGACCTCAGGATTACTCAGAAGCTATGAGACCTACGCGCTAGCCAACTGCGCCACCACCCCTTGCTGTTATGTTTTCTGAACAGGTTCCTTCTGTTCATAATATTGATATTTTCCTGTCAACTATTACACCCATTTAATTAAAAAGTTAACAAAAATAAAGGATCCAATAGGAAATATATTCTCTAAAATAGACTAAAAATTATCCCGCTTCCCCCTTCAAATAATTATATTGTTTTTTTTTAAAATTTAGTATCCTAATATTTATTTTTGTCTAACAAATAGATTTCTCAATTAGTCAAAATTCATCAAACTTATTTATATTAACAAAATAAATTAAATAAAAATTTATATTTACCTCCGATTGACTTATCAATGACTTATTGCATGTCAACTAATTTTTTTTTTATCAAACTACCTTTATAAGGGCGAAGATATGCCTCCTCACATACATTTGCGTGTGATATGTACAAGGATAATTTAGTTAGAAAAAGATTTGAGTGACTTGTAATAAGTCATTAACCAGTCAATTCGGGATAAATATAAGATGTTATTGATTTTTTTGTTAATATAAATAAATTTTATAAATTTCGTCTAATAAAAAAAAATACTAGAAATACTAGATGTAATTTTCTAAATCACAAGGAAAGAAATAAAAGTTATGGCAATAAATGCAAACAACAACCAGCTGAAATCAGTCTGAAGAATTCATCAGTAATGATAAACTTCCTTACAGTCTACGTAGGGGTTTTGATTTCCACACATCCTCACATTAAATGTGTCTCGTCTCAATCTGACCAACCCTATTCTCAACATCACCAAAATGGGGGCAAAAAAATAAAAAAAAGAATTATTACACTATTTATAACTAATTAATACATGAAAATTATACAAATCCCACTTCATCATGAATTAATTACCTACCCACGCACGATAACAAATACAATATTCAATTGTACTTAATTATCACAATTAAAAATAAATAATTATAGTCAATAGTCATTAACGACGGTTTCATAATATTTTTTTATTGTTATTTTAACTTGTGTGGCTAAAAAATTGTCATAGCTCTATCATGACTAAGAGTCATGTCGAATGTTATTTTTTTCAATGAATGAATTAGATTTTTGTATTAATTTTATTTAATTATAATTAATAATAATTATTTATCATAACTTTGAATACATATCAATTAAAATATAGACAAAAAATTATTTTTGTTTTAGTGACGTTGAATATTTAAGGTCCAACGTAACTAATACGTTTTATATTATTTAGTTCAGTGGAAAATTCTAGTACGGACTACATTTGAAAAAACTCGATAAATTATGGAGTAACGAATTATATTATTTAGTATTAATTAATTATATGAGGAATTTTTATTTATGTCATAGATTTCGATGGATCCAAAAGATCGCTCTGCAAAAATACTAATTTAGATCTTATTTAAAACATTCCACCAAATTATTTATGATGTGATTGATCCACAATATAAAAATATAGGAAAAGTTGTATTAATTTTGGTCTCATATATTATCTTTTTTTTAAATTTAGTCTGTTATGATTTTTTTCATTTTGTATTCTATAAGTTATAAATTTTTTATTTTTAGCTCTCAAATGACCTTTCCATCTAATAATTAGCGGAGAAATCACAGTGCCGTTAGTTCAAATATGGGCTGGACCAACTGACTTCTCTGATAATTAAACTACCTTGTGATATTGTAAATGAGCAAATTATCTTCTTACAAAAAAAAAAAAAAGGAATGTATCTGCATATGTTTTTAAAAGTGTAGCAATTTACTCTCCTATATTTTTCAAAATGAAGTAATTTACCTCTATTTTTAATAGAGGTAAATTACTTCATTTTGAAAAACACAGAAGGTAAATTGCTATTTATTTTTTATAAGGGGCAATTTGCTCATTTACAATATCACAAAAAGGTAAATTGAATTAAACCTGTTAATTATTAGATAGAAAAGTCATGTGAGGACTAAAAATTACGATTTTCTCTCTCTATATATACAATAATTGATTATGTATCTCACCTGATTTGAACAAGAATTCTTGGCTATTTCCATGGCATCATCTGCAACGCTTGACAATAATACAGAGTTTTTCCGAAAATAAGATAATTAAGGTTTTGAAAATAAAACCGAATTAATTAGGGTTGTAAAATCGACCACCACATCTGCACTTCCACCCAAGTGGCTTGTAATTGGAGTACATCTCCCCAGCTGATGATGAGTGGTAGTTCGAAGGGTTTTCTCGGGCTGAACTCCGGTGGCCTTGCGGCAGAGTTGGCACCTGCACCGGCGTGCATGGGTGGCACTGGTTGCACTTGTTGTGACAGCTCGGCGGCGTCGAACCCAGTCTTGCTTTTTTCTCCACCTCAAAACCCTGCAAATTGTACAAAAAAGCATCATCAGCCACAAATTAACCATATTTTTCACACACAGTGAAACAAGAAGATCAAGACTATATATATATATAAATTTGTATATGTATAGATACCCTGAAAGTGTTCGAAGAATGTTTGTGTTTTGAGGAATACGATGAAGGAGAGAAAATAAGGACGAAAAGGGCAAGAATTAATGGAATGGATTTAGGAGAAATTAATGTTGTTGAGATGGGAGAAGGTATAGCCATGGCCGCATGTTGTTTCTATTATTATTATTGTTATTTGTTTTAATATCAGGTATATATAATAATTCAGAGAGACAAAAGAGAGAAGGAAACTTAAGATTACTTTATAGAAAACACAGGTAGGAGAATATATAGATGATATAGTTGGATTAAATGCGTTTTTGGTCCCTTATTCGACTTTTTTGTTTTTTATTTTTTTATAGTAGTATTTTTGTCTTATATTTTTTTTTTTAATTTTGACAATTTTAGTCTTTTTTTTTTTGTCGGAATTTATTTTCTCCTATGAGAAGACACTTCAAAAAAATGGTTCAATAACTACGAAAAATATTAGGATTGAGTTAATTAATATGTAAAATTCTGGTTGCCAATCTACATTATTTAATAGGATAAATTACAATGATCTACCCTGAGGTTTGTCATAATTATGAATACCCCATCGTTGTTTGAAGAATTATCAATGCCATCCTGATTTTAACGGCCATTTAACAATTAGCCCAATCTGTTAAATTTTCATTCATTTTTTGTGGTGAACTGATTAAAATACCCTTGTGGATTAAGAATTATAATTTTATTTATTTTTAAAAAAAGTTGATAATTTTATGGAGTAAGTGAATAATTTTTATATAATTTTAAAAAATTTTCCGTCAAGCCCGTTTGATTTTTTTTTACAAACTTTTATTTTAAAAAAATTACAGTAAGAGCAGAGTTGACAATTTCATACCTCTATCTAAGAATTACATAATTTCATCAAATATTAGGGGGGTATTTGTAATTTTTTAAACAAAGAGGGGTATTCATAATTATGCCAAACCTCAGGGGAGGTTGTTGTAATTTACCTTATTTAATACATGAAATGTACTTGCTAATAGATTTAGCAACAAAAATACTTACTAACGAGTTTAGCAACAAATTGTTTAATGCATAATAACAACGAGAAATTTACTTGCTAACTAGTTCAACGCTAATTTTAGCATCAGTTCTTTTTGCAACAATTGAACTATTTTTTTTTTTTATAGTGAGAGTGAACTCCGGTGAAAAAATGACTAAAATCATAAAATTAAAAATTGCAGGACCAAAATGCTAGCATGAAGAGCTAAGGACGAAAATGCTGACAAAAGGAACAATATATAACCCTAATTATAAAAGGTGAGAAGAGTGAACTCCAGCGAAAAACAGGACTTAAATCAGGAAAGTTAAAAAATAATAGGATCAAAATGCTATCTCAAAAAGTTAAAAGAAAATGCCAAACAATTTAAGCTACGAAACGAAAAATATATTTAAGTGTATATATATATATATATATATATGTAGTTGATTGGTGGGGTTGGGGTGGGGGAGGGGGGAAGGGGGGGATAATTACAAGAGAGAAATGTAATCAGAATGTAGGGGTCCAAGAGCTCGTCCTTGTAAGCTGTTGAGTTCCTGCCAATTGTAGCTGTGTGGAAAGTGAAAGGTCTTCGTATATATAATTGAAAGGGGTCTCATTATTAACATCAGATACTTCATTCTATCCATTTATTATTAAAAAAAAAATTATTTATTTAATCTTTTAAATTTATCTGTTATTAATTTTAATTTTTAAATTTATTAGTTTTAGTTCCGTAACTTTTAAAATTACTTAATTTTAATACTTTGACCTAATTTTGGATAATTTTATTCCTACATAACTTTTTACGAACAATTTTATCTATATATATTCATTCATTTTGAATCACATAGCTAATGCTCAGCTAAAATGCTTATAAGAGTTTAGGTTTATTAAAAAATATTTATTTATATTACACTTGGAGCATTAGGATAGACTATTAGCCTTTATCGTCAAAAGGTCAAAAGAGTCATAAATTAGGTTAAAGTGTTTATATTAGTTATCACTTAAATTTTTGTGACTGATATTAATCATGGATGTAGGGTATAACCCTCCAGTGGTATTTCCTTCAAATATATCCTATCAACTATTACACGAGATGGAGTACGAAACTCCTCAAAAATTACAGGCCGAAAGCACTAAATATTTACAGGAATGAATGTTACAAAAAAATAGAGAACCCGAACAAAGAAACAATGCTGTTTGAATGTGGCTCAGGGGAAAGAGCCAGATCCAATTTCCGAGGGACACGGTCACAGATACCGTACCCACCACACAAGCCACAACCCTCACGGTTGCTCCACTACTCACGGTACCCAACCTCAACACCCCGATCACAAAGACCAGTCACTATCGCTCACCACAACGCAAGTTCTCACACAGAAAATATATCACAGAGACTGAGGGAGGAAACACTGATTTTCTCAAGTTCGGCCGAGAGCAAGAGAAGAGAAGGACCTCCGTTCTTATAGGCTAAGAAACACCCGGAGGGAGTCCGTTAGGCGGTTTCTCAAGAGCCATTAAGTTGGCTCTTGATAACCGCCGGAAACGGTGAAGAGAGAGAGAGACCAACGGCTGTATCGGTTTGAAGGGGGGAGAGAAGGGAAGAGGGAAGCGGCGGAAACCGCAAGAAGGAGAGAGAGATTAGATTAGGGTTTGAGGGTGAGAGAGTATATATGTATAGTCAAACCCGGGTCGGACTGAGTGGAGCGGGTCGGGTACCGGGTGTGGGCCTCCAAGTGACGATGGGCTTGTTGTGAGTGGGCCTTTGTATTTGGGCCATAATTTCTAACAATGGGCATTTATCTTTTATTATTGCAAGCTTTCAACATAAATCCACACGCAGAATTCTTTGGTGGGATTCTTGACAAATTAATGGTGCCTTTTTTTATTTTTAAAATTAAAAGTGATTATAACGTTTAGAATAACAATTTCATGATTAATTATACAACTATAGATTTTAGTTAAATTTCAAAATTAACCTTATCTTTATGTTAAAAATTCCACCAAGTAATAAATTTAATGTGTATAACTGATAATTAGATGAAAAATAAATTAGGTGGTATTAAAAGCTACATATTGAAGCTTTTGTCAAAACGTGGTTATGGTAAAATTTGATCGATATGTAATTCTAGGAAAAGGATCCAAATGGTATAAAAATAAAAAAAAATGTGTTTTCACTTTAACGCAGGTTTAACCTACTCAATTATAAATTTTTCAATATTGATATGGCTTGTATTTGATTAGTGGTACATTATGTGAAATATTATCCGCTTTAACTACGTACCACCATAAAAAAAAGCATAATTTGTAATGGCTTTTTTGGAACGGCCTATACACACGACCCTTGTAACGGCTTTGTAACGAAATTGACTTATTGACGTCGTCATTGAGAGGATAATGAAAATGGACTAATTTGTAATGGCCTAAAACCGTTACAAAACCCACTACAAAATTGTCTGCCTAAAATCGTTACAATTTGTAGGCCGTTGCTAATTTGTTATGATTTTTATAACGGATGATTTTTCAGATATGAAGCAGTTACAAAGGCAGTGAAAAAAATCATTCCAAAGTACATGAAAAGACGATGTTACAAGAACCGTTACATTAGGGACGGTTATTTTTTATTTTATTATTTTTTTTTGGGAAGGCCATTATAAAGGCCATTACAAAATAACGGCTATATTTTCTAATGGCTAGTTTCAACGGCTATCTTTGGCGTTCCAAAGGCCGTTACAAAAAAACTTTATATATATTCATTTAATTTTATTTGTTGTAAAAAATTATATACTAACCACAAAACACTCTCAATACTCTGATTTTTGGTGCATATACATTTGACTAGCTTGTAGATTATTACTCAAATTTTGGACCGTCACTTAAGTGGGTTGACCAAGTAATAAAAACTAATTTAATACTTTATTATGTTTAATTAAATTAATTGTAGTATATTACTTATGTTAGTTTTATAATTTTTTATTAATCTTACATCATGTTAATTATATATATTCTCCAAAATAGTGTATTTAGTACTGTAATATTTATAAATATGTAGGTCGTCAAACTAAAAAATTCATTAGATATATATTTTTATGTGTGAATACAATGATATATATATATGTATATCATTATGTTACGAGAATTAAGGAGATGAATGTATAATAAGAACGTCTCAGGGAGAGCAGGTCTGACGCTGGAGTTTGAGGATGGGCTTAAGATTTTCATAGAATGGGCAAAGTGTTAGTGCGGACAAATGGATGGAGACAAAATTAGGTATCCTTGCCGAAAATGCAAAAACACAAAGTTCAAAACACCCGAAAATGTCAGTTATCACTTGCGTTTGTGAGAATTTATGCCAAAATATTATAATTGAACTTCTCATGACGAGGATAGGGTGCAAGAGTACTTTGACGCTGTTACTGTCCTTCCAGTGCTTGAGGAGCAAACCCACACTGCCCATTTTGAGGGTAATCATTCACATTGGGATGATGAACAACATACGGATTGGACACAACTGATGGTTTTTGATGCAGTCGGGCTGAGTTATTTTTCTCCTTCTCACAATGCTATGCCTGATGATGGTAAGAGGTCCTGCCCTATTGATGCCAGTCCTTCTTCATATTGTTATGGTGGTGACCCCTATGATTATGAGTAAGGGTTGACAGATTATTTTCACATTGTAGTGCATGCTGCCGAATAGCTATTGTGTAACGGTTGCACCCAATCTCAATTCGCAGCTGTTGCTGAGTTGGTGGACATCAAGGTGGACGATCATATTTCTGAGCGATCATATGATCAAATATTCCAATGGGCTGATAAAATATTGCTCTCGGGTCACACCTAGCCGAGAGATTACTACAACACGAAGAAGTTGATAAAGGATTTAAGTTTATCGGTTGAGAAAATCGATGCGTGTAAGGATGGCTGCATGTTGTATTGGAAGGACGACGTTGATTTGGAATACTGCAAGTTTTGTGGGGATGCTAGGTACAAGCGGATCCAAGGGCGAGATCTACGTTGCAAGAAGTACCTGCATGCTGTCCTTAGGTACCTACCGCTTATTCCAGTCTGCAGAGGTTGTATTCTTTGGGAGCAATTACTGAGCACATGATGTGGCATGCCACACATTAGACGGAGGAGGGGTCAACATGTCATCCATCCAATGCCGAAGCTTGGAAGGATTTTGACCGGATGTACCCAGATTTTGCAGAAAAGTCGCGTAATGTTCCATTGGGTCTTTGCACAACAAGCACTACAAGTATACTATACTGAGTACCCAAGTATGAAGAGGGACAAAGCGGATTGGATAGTTATTTGTAAAATGAAGGCTCGGAGAGTTGTTGATGAGTCCAAATGGACTAAGATTGAACACCAGCCCAAGGAAGTCGTACCAGTCAAAGGGCATTATCTACATCCTTGGGCCAACATATTGCAAATCCCACAGGAGCACCAACTATTCTAGTTCCAAAAATTGAAGGTAATAATAATATTATTTAATTATAAGTAATATTTATATTTTTAAAGTTTAACTATTTATATAATTCTTTTTGTCAATTTTTCAAATGTCGTACTGGTGGACGAGTTGAATATTATAAGAATATTACTGCAGTGGCTTCTAAGAGATTAACCGATCAGAACGTGAAGAGTTGTCATAGAAGTCTTGTGACTCCATCAAAGATCTACTGCTTGGTATCTGAACTCGAAACCTCCAACTATATAGTGAAGAACTTTGCTTCATACGTTTCAGACTTCCTGTGACTTGACAAGCTTCAACATAGATGATCGGGTGTCGGCACTCCAGCTAATAATAATTTAGATTAGGATTTTTTTGGTATATTGTAAAAACAATGTTTTTTAATAATATTTTAATTTTTATTATTTTTATATTATGTATGTTTTATATAAATTTATTTACTTGCTTTTACAAAAAAAATCAAATATATTAAATAAAATAAATCTTAAAATATATAAAACAAATTTAAATAAAATTAACATTAAAAAATATTAAAAAATAATAAATTTTGTAACTGCATTTGTAACGAATTTTATAATACACCAATAAAATATATAATTGTTAGGCCGTTACAAAGAATGTGCCAAAAACAGTTACAAATTAAAATAGAGGCCGTTCCAAAATCGTGACAGAATAAGTTAAAAAAACAGTTACAAATGCAGTGCCAAAAAACAAATACAAATATAATACAAAACAGTTACAAAGAATATTATAAAAATCGTTCCAAATATCTGGCAAAATCATACCTAAATTATAATGGCCGTTACAATAACATTTATTTCAAATTCAATCCAGCAGTTACAAAAGCTGTTCCAAATTAATTTTTTTATTCATGTTACTAGTTTTGTAACGGCTACAGCAAACCGTCACAAAAAGCCGTTACAATTTGTAACAACTTTTGTGCAAGACGTTACAAATACTTTGTAACGCATCGTTTAGCCACGGTATGCCTAGCCGTTACAAAAAAGAAAAAAAAAAGGTTACAAATTTTAAAAAAAAATCATTCCAATAAATTAATTATTATTATTCAAGTTGTTACAATTATACATGTGTTTTTTCCATTTATTACCCTACGTTGAAAGTACAAGAGAGAATGACAACAGCTGAACGATGGTTTTCAGAAATTGAAGTCCCCTTCGCCTTAATTATGAGGTTGGTGCTTGGTAGACATCAACTCTCCTCAATTATTTGCCTGTCTTCACACCACACATGTAAGAAATGCCCACTACATATCTATCTATACTCTGGAAGACTACTTTGATATTTCTTTTATTTTTTATCTACTTTTATTTTTTTCTATCCATTAAGTTTCACATTTTTCCCACTTCCTAAAAATAGTAAAAATTATTTTTATTTTTAGTTAATATTTTTTTTCCTCTTTCTCCTACTTCAAATATTTTGTTTCAATTTTTTTTATCATAATTATTCTTATATTATCATATAATTATTATAAATTTTTTGTATAACGAATATGCCACATTCAACTAGTATGTAAGAAGACATATCTACGTGTACACAATTTAGGGTTCATATACATGTATGATTATAAATGAGATCAGGTTCAATAATTTCCGACAAACTCCAAATATTCCTGCAAGACAGATTTTCTGAGAATAATATTAGAAAGCCGACCCAGGTTATAGCCTTTGAGTTTTTAATCCAGTAAGGTCATTTTGAAATTAAATTTGTAAGTAAAGGCCAATGCATCATACGTTGTATTCATATATTTATAGATATGATTGAATTGTACGATTTTATGTGAATGATTAATACAATTTTAAATGTTTGTGATGAGTCTGTCGGACTCAGGCCCGTACGACTCGATTGCTTTACACGTGGGTACAGAGCCTACTAAGGTATAAAATATAAGTAGGGGTGTACTTTAGCCGTTTTATCCGAATACTCTAGTTTGATCTCCAAATCAAAATTGTAAGCGAGCAAACACTAATTAAATCAAACACAAATAGGACTCGAATAATTTTATGTTATACTTCGTGTTTAGTTTATTATATCTGATAAATTGAGCTCAAAATAAGTTTTTAATTCATTTTTCTTGAATAGGAAAATAAGCTCAGCTACCAAAAGAAAAAGAAAAAAAAGAATTATCCCATTCGATATAAATTACCACGACTTAAAAATTATACAAACTAATATTGAGGGCCACAATAACACAAAATCAATGTAAAAATCTTAAACTTTGATTACGATTAATCAACATTCCGTATCATTTTAGCTATGATCATACTTGCAAAAACAACGAGTAATAATCATTGCATAGTTGTGGTTAATTAATATTCATGACGATTTTTTACCTTTAATTAACCATAATAAAAAAAATATATTTCTCCTAGTTATTAAATTCAAATTCGAGCAACAATTGAAATCACAAAATTTATTTGTCTGTAAATTCTCGTGATTTCTCTTTGTATTTCAACTTCCAATGTTTTTTCTATTTCTTGTTTTCGTTCTTTACTCCTCGTATATTGTCTTCTGTATATCTTGGCCGTAATTCCCGGCCCCTACCACCAATATTCGTAAATCGTAACTGGCACAAGCAATCACTTCAAAATTAAATGCTTGCTGAATTGACAAGATGCCCAATGCGTTGTATGTACAATTTTGAACAATTGGTCCTAAAAGACAGCCCACCGGCTTAGATTTCAAGATCTCTTTTGAAAAGATTTGGATTTCAAATCTTAAGTACGTGCAAGAATTGGTGCATGTGTGGAAATAAAAGCTTGTATAATTACAAGAACACTCCTCCAATGGATGTTGATATAATATTTATTATAGAGGTACACTTGCAAAGTTTTCTCCGTAAGTAGGGGAACATTTATAATTACAACTATAATTTTAAAAATATTTGTGCAATTAAATTTAATATCAACGGGCGTTGATACAATATATCATAAAATTTTCTCTTTGATTTAGTAGTAATTTTCTTAACTTAATCTCCTTTTTAGATACAAAATCTTGGAAATGTACATCACAAGTTTAATAAGAAAATATTTGTGCGAAATTCAATAAAATACTTATCAATTTTTGGTTTAAGAAAAGTACTTCTAGGCCAAAAGTTAAAAATCACCTTGGATGGTGCTTCTAGCTGCTTTGACTTTTTTGTAATTATATTTAACTTAATTTTTTTTATTTTACCCTCATTATAATAATTTTAATTCAACTTACCGTTTTTTATTTATCTTTAAAGTTTCATATTTAAACTTAATATTAAAATTTTTAAATAATTCAAATAATTTAACAATAATCAAATTTACACTTTCACATACTAAATAATTTGTAATTTTTTTATAATTTATTTGGTATATTTTCTAACTTTATTAAATATAAATTAAATGCTATAATTAATTAATAAAATAATATTTTTTTTTTTTTTGCATTCATGCAAGTTTATTTATTGTATGTATCAACAATTATATTATTTAGTGGGATTATTATTAAATTAAACATTCACTTTTTTCTATTAATATTGCAAAAAAGTTAAATATGAAATATATTAATCAAAATAAAATTTATTATTTTTTATGAAAAAATAATCATGACTGACAGCAAATGTAAATATAAGCAAAAATAGTATTCGTTTAGCAAATAGGGATAAAATGATCTTTAATCAATTAAATTTTTTTTTGAAGTGATTTTTTTTCAAACATTAATAAATTTAGTTTTTGTCTGCTCTTTCCTTTTTTTTTTTTTTTTATAAATACTACTAACTTTTGATTCTGTTATAACTTTTAATTTTTTTACGAAAATGACATTTTTTTTCCAAGAAAAAGTTGATAAGTTCTCATATAGTAAAGCAAGAAAACAGAGTTCAAACAAGAAAACAAAATGTAAGGACCAGGAAATGAATATATGAAAATAACATTTTTAAAAGTAGAAATTTTTGCAAACACTCGTTCTAAATAAATTGTCTAGTCCCAAATTTCATCATGAAAAGATAAAATATTCCTTCAAATAATAAAACCCTCTTCTTATATAATTTTTTAGATAAACAGAGAGAAAAACAGAAAATGAATAGTTGCATCGTTGAAATATATAACCTACATTCACGAGACAAATTAACGCCAAAATGGCAATATAATATAACGGTAATAGAGAAAAGAGTAATGGTAGTGCTTAATAAGTGAATAGACGGTGGATAAAAGTACATGATAAGTGGCCTATAAAAGAATGAGTGACAAATTAAAATAATAAACATAAAATTACTCTAATTACACCACTGATTTTTCCATAATGTGACCAATAGTACATAAGGTTACTAATTAAAAATATATGGTTTTAATATTAAAATGAACAAACATCAGTAGAATATCAACCACTTTAGTCTTAGAAAACTTTAATAGTAACAGAATTGGATCTAAATAGCCTTAGCCCATATGACGGATTTAGGACTGGAAAACAACAGTCAACTTGCTGAAATTAATTCCTTGGCCGGAAGCTCGTTTGAAGATGTCTTAAAAGAGAGCAATGTGTCTCATGGCATCATCCGAAGCCTCAAAAAAGATGAGGGTATCATCAGCATGAGAAGGTGAGAGATTTTGGGTGGGCTTCAACAGACTGCAATCCCATTGATCAAACACTTTTCTGCTCGGCAGAGCTCAATAAAGAACTTAAAGCTTCAGTGCATAATAAAAAAAAAATGCGAAGACAAAGGTTCCCCTCTCTATGGCCACGCTCAGGAGTAACAGTACCAAATTGTTGTCTATGGGCCACAAGAGTAAGACACAGTAGCAACACATAACATAATGAGATCGGCCAGTTTAGCAGGAAAAGCAGACCTAGATAAACACACGCCTAAGAAATGCCCACTCTGTCTTGTCATACGCCTTACTAATATCTAATTTCAAAGACATAAAATTCTTTGTACCTTGAGTTCTAGACATCAGAAAATTATTAAGTTCATAGGGTATAAGGATATTAGAAGTGATAAGGCATCCCAGAATAAAAATAGCTTGTGTAGGGCTAATGGTTTTATCAAGGAAAGGTTTAAGTTGATTTGCAATGATTTTAGAAGCTATTTTGTAAAACGACATTGCAAAGACTGATATGGCGAGTTTACACAAAATTCCGTGTCTGAAAAATAATTACCAGACAAGAAAATATATGAACAAATGAATGTGATTTTTTTTTCCTAACGTGAGCATTTTTTATCCAATCTTTAACAAAAGGGGTTAAGTGTAAACAGTAAATTCTTGAAGAGAACGTAAGTGTAATTTGAATTTTTTTTTAAAAAAAGTATAATTTTATATTTTTAGAGAGAGTGTAATTAACTCTTTTTTTATGCGATAACTAGATTTCCTCCCCTGAGATTTAGTGTAATTACACGTATATCTCTTGTGATTTGAAAATTACGTTTAGAACCCTTAAGGTTTGCTTTCGTCTAACAAATAAGTCCCTCTATTAGCCAAATATATTAAACTTATTGATATGAACAGAAAAATTCAATAAAAATTGATATTTACCCCTAATTGACTTATTGCAGGTCAAACAAATTTTTCTCCGACTAAACTATCCTTATAATGGTGAATATACCTTATCATATGCATTAACACATAAAGACATATGGGTGTATTTAATCATAAAAAATTTATTTGATCTACATTAAATCAGTAATAAGTTAATAAAACATAAATATATATCTTTTTTTAAATTTTTTTATTAATATCAATAAATTTAATAAATTTTAATTTATAAATAAACTTATTATTATATATAAGTAAAATTTCAAAAAAAATTAGATATAATTTTTTAAACTCGGGTGCGTAATTAACTCTATTTTATTTAAGAAATTTTTTATACATACAGTAAAACCTCTATAAATGAATAACCTTGGGACCATGAAATTTTATTAATTTAGAGTGATATTAATTTATCGATAAATTAATATTTTATTAATTAAAAGAGAGATTTTTTAAATTCAGCAAATTTAGTACATATGTATTGAAAATAAATGAATTCATATATGTTTCATTGATTATATTCATGCATCAATTAATTTTTTATAACTAATTAAATATATTCATGTATAATATCAATTCATTATTTACAATTAACTATTATATTCATAGACACATGTATCAATTTATTGGAATAACTTAAATATACATGTTTACATTAATTCGTTGCACTTAAATAACTATTATACCCAATTAAATATATTCATCATGCATACTACATAAATCTCAATATGATAATAAAATAAATCATAACACCCAACCATATCTTCTCATCTAAAAGGCATCGCAAAATCATCCATAAATGATCAAATGCATAAAGCATTACAGACTTCCCATTTTAGTAAATTACCACAATATTTATAATTGTAATATTTATGAATTATTAATTTAGAGTTTTAATGGGACCTAATATTTATAAAGGAATTTTTCAAAAAAATATTATTTTATTATCTTATCGAATTTGATGATTTTTTACAAAGGCCCAAGTCGGGACCGGAAGATTTTATTATTTTAGAGAGTTTATTAATTTATAAAGTATTAATTTATAGAGATTTTACTGTATAAGGTGAATACGACAAATTTGTTCTATTAATAGTCTGGTTTTGGAGCAGAAGATACAATTCGACACATCTGTTTCTGTTTATCCCGAATAGCTATGTGTACTCAATCTAAAACACGTATTCAAAGTACGTACAATAGATAATACCAGTTTCCCATGCTACCGCATTTCTTTTCACTCAGGGAAAAGGGAAAAGATAAGAGAGAAGAAGAATCTTGATTATCTTTTTGATCATCAGTTAAGCACATACAGATTGTTTGCTTCTGTTCTTTTCAACTTGTAGAGTGAGAAGGGATGTAAGAGAGAATTCCTGATGACCCTTTTCAGTTCAGCCGGATAAACTGGTTGTTTTCATAGATCCAAGACTACTTGGAAAGCTAGTAGGTAATTTTGTTCTGCTCTCTGTTTTTTTCCCCCCTTGGGTTTTGGTTTTGATGAGATGAGGCGTCCGTTGTTTAATTATGTCTTTTTTGCATTTCTGGATGGAAATTTGTAGTGAAATGAAGTGGGTATTTGAGTGGTTTTCCGTTTGTGTTCATGCCCGCTTGGTGTTTGATATATTGTCAAGATTTCTGCTTTTGTATGTGTTCTTGTTTCTTGGCTTGTTGCTCTTCTTTTTTGCTGCCTGGCTTTGCCTGATCTATAAATATATGGGCATGTGTTATGAATGAACGTGAGATTTGCAGAAAATGAGAACAGAAATGGGGGTGGGATGAGAAGAAGAGCAAGGAGATGAGAAAAGATAACAGACTAAAATCATTTCATAATGATTTCCTCAAGGTCCAGCATC
This sequence comes from Sesamum indicum, assembly GCF_026168435.1. NCBI lineage: Eukaryota > Viridiplantae > Streptophyta > Magnoliopsida > Lamiales > Pedaliaceae > Sesamum > Sesamum indicum. Next base: position 18,270,307 of record NC_142669.1, on the reverse strand, counting down.
CCTTTTACATGGGAAATTACATAGAATTTGTACAAACAAAGAAGCCAAAAAACATTTAAGAAATAGCAGAGGTAGTGCAGCTTTCGTCCTTCTCCAGCTCCTCATAGGCTCAGATTTCTCAAAATGACAGCGCCTTTTGTCGCACCACCCACGACCTATCCTTCGCTGCCATGAGTCACTTGGTCTGCTCCATTACCACTTAATTCAGCCCCAAAATCCCTAGCTAAATCCCCAATCCCCTCGTCCCTAAGTTCCTCGAAACGACGTCGTGTGGAGCTGCAATTTTTCATTCCTCCCTAATTTCCTCAGCTCCTGCAATCGCGCTTTCATTTATAGAAGTCGCACTTGGTTTTGGCGATGCAACATTCCTTCCCCCCCTATTTAGCACCTTGTCCCCAAGGATCAAACCTCCACCTGGAAGCTATTTCACTGTGATCCTCACATGTTGCTTCTTCAGGTGTAGCATGAGACCTATGAGCACTTGAGCAACTCCAATATCGTTTCTTGGGATCAATCTCCTAGCTAAAATCACCACAGGATAGACCTTGTAGATTTCTTCAAACTCAGGCAAACTTACTGAGGGGAAGTATTTGGCTCCAATTTTCTTCTTCAGCAAAGAAACGTGGAAGACTGGATGGATTTTGGTTCCAGGTGGTAAGGAGAGTTTGTAAGCCACCTTCCCTATCTTTTCCACCACCATGTAGGGGCCAAAATACTTAGATGACAGCTTCAATTTCTTCCTCATAGCAACAGAAGTTTGTGTGTAAGGCTGTAATTTGAGGAACACTTCATCCCAACCTCAAACTCTCTCTCAGACCTCTTTCTATCTGCGTATAATTTCATTCTTTGCTGGGCCTGGTGTAAGTTGTCCTTCAACAGCTCAATCATCTTGACTCTCTCCTGCATAAGTCCCATCACATCAGTGTGATGACTCTGTAGGTAAGGCCCAATGGTTAGTTCATTGGGGGGGGGGGGGGAACCATATAAAGCAATGGGGTAGCCTTCAGTTCAGTGTGAAAATTGGTGTTAAACCAAAACTCTACTAGTGTCAGTCATTGTGCCAGCTTCTTTGGCGTTTGGTGGCACATGAACCTCAAGTAGTTTTCCAAGCACTGATCAACCCTTTCTGTTTGCCCATCTCTTTCTGGGTGATAGGAAGATGACATGTTAATGACTCACCAGATAAAGAAAAGAGTTCCTTCCAAACTTACTGGTGCATACTTTATCCCTGTCAGTTACAATGCGTACTGGGAGTCCATGCAGTTTATATGTTATCAAAGAATACCTTAGCAATAGAGGCAGCAGTATAGGGATGTTTAAGGCCCAAGAAGTGAGAGTACTTGGTCAATCTGTCTACAATCACCAAGATGGAGTCCTTGCCTTCTGAGTTAGGTAGCCCCTTAATGAAATCCATAGAAATGCAAGACCAAGCTTGATCAGGTATGGGTAAGGGTTGCACTAGTCCAGGATATGGACTGTTGTCATGTTTGGACCTCTAACATGTTTCACATGTGTTCACCCAAGTCTGCACATCTTCTTTTAGTGTTGGCCAATAAAACAGTGGTTTTATCCTTTGATATGTGCCATTGATCCCAGAATGCCCAGTTAGTGCTGAGTCATGCATAGACTTAATGATTTTATCCCTGATGCCTCCATGACTTCCCACACAAATCCTGTTTCCTCTCTTCAACAGTCCCGTTTCATAGCTGTAGTCAAGATAGGAGGACGTGCCAACACTCTTTGCTTGAATGACAGTTTGGAATAGAGTATTCCCTTCATAGCTATCTTGTAACTCTTGCACCCACAAAGGAATTTGTGCGGTGATGGCTTTGGACTGTGGTCCCACTTTCTGATGTTCTAGCCTGGACAATGCGTTGCAGCTCTATTGTCATTACCTCTTTTGTATTGAACCTCATAGTTTAGACCCAGCAGCTTAGTCACCCACTTTTGTTGTAATACAAAATCAATCCTCTTATCAAGTATATGTTTTAAGCTTTTTTGATCAGTCCTTATAATGAAACGGTTCCCTTGCAAGTAATGGTTCCACTTTCTAACAGCTAGCAAGAAGGGCAAGAACTCCTTTTCATATGTAGATAATCCGAAATTCTTAAGGGCTAGAGCCTTGCTCAAGTATGCTATAGGTCTGCCACCTTGCATCACCCCTCCATATGCATCTGTCTCAACTATAAAAGGTTGAGAGACATCTGGTAAAGCCATCACTGGAGCACTAGACATTACTTACTTTCTGTTAAAGGCCATTTCTGCTTCAGAATTCCAAGTGAAGGCATCCTTCTTAAGCAAAGAAGTAAAATGCTTGCTGATGATGCCATAGCCTTTTATGAGTTTTCTGTAATAGCCTGTGAGTCCTGGGAATCCTCTGAGGGCTTTTACAGAGGTAAGTACTGGCCAGCTTCTCATGCATTCCACCTTTTGAGGATTTGTTGATACACCCTTCACAGAGATCACATGCCCCAGATAATCTACCTGCAGTTGAGCAAAAGAGCATTTGCTTTGTTTTGCATAAAGCTGGTGTTTCCTCAGCAATTCTAACACCTTCTTCAAGCGTATCATGTGTGTCCTCCACTCCTTGCTATACACTAGAATGTCATCAAAGAACACTAGCACAAATTTTCTGAGGTATGGTTCAAAAACGTGGTTCGTCAAAGCTTGCAAAGTAGAAGGAGCATTGCATAATCCAAAAGGTATTACTAAAAATTCATAGTGACCACTATGAGTGATAAAGTTGGTCTTAGGTATGTCTTCTTCCTTCATTCGAATGTGAAAATACCCTGACCTCAGGTTTATTTTTTGAGAAATATCTGGCCCCATGTAATTCATCCAATAACTCATCAATAACAGGTCTAGTGAAATTGTGTTTAATAATGAGTTTGTTTAGATACCTGTAATCAACACACATCCTCCAACCACCATCCTTCTTCTTGACTAGTAGAACAGGTGAGGCAAAAGAGCTTTGGCTAGCTCTAATAATCCCACTCTTCAGCATCTCCTTCACCATGTTTTCAATTTCAGTTTTCTGCCCATATGCATATCTATAAGGATGTTGCTTCTTGGGAATGGCCTCAGTGAAAAGCTCAATGTTGTGCTCAATAGCCCTCTCAGGTGGTAAGGTACTAGGCTCCTGAAGTACATCCTTGAACTGATGAAGTAGTTCAAGTAGTCTGGGGTCCTTTTCATTGTGTGATGTACTCTTTTTTGTTGTATAGAGTTCCCCTTTTTCACCACAATTACCTTTTCTCAGTAGCCTGTTCAAGGAATAGACTGAAAGTGTCTTTAGATTAGCTTCCTCTGTCAAAGCCTTCAGTGTTATCTTCTTCCCAGCTTGAGTGATAGTGACCTGCAAGAGATGGAAATCCAATTCCACATGGTTATGGGCACTAAGCCAGTCACATCCTAAGATACAGTCATAGCCTCCTAACTTTAAAACTCCTGCAGGGTGTGAGAATTCATGGCCTTGCACTTCCCAGCAAAAGGTTGGACAGAAAAATTTGCTTAGTATTTTCCCTCCATCTGCAACCCTCACCTTCGTAGGAGTGGTAGGTTCAAGTTTGCACTCTATTACTTGAGCCACCTTTTCATCTACAAGACAGTGGGTGCTACCACTATCAATGAGAATGTGGATTTCCTTGCCATTCACCCTTCTATTAACTCTCAGAGTATTGCTGTTGATGCCTCCATTCAAAGCATGAAATGAGACTGTAACATCTCCCTCTTCTTCCTTTGCAGGTTCTTCCAGATGCCCTTCCCCTTCTTCATAGGCTTTGGCTTCCTCCTCACTCATCAACATGGAAACGTGCCTGATTTTACACCTATGTCCAGGTGTATAGGGTTCATCACACTTGTAGAAAAGGTTTCTCTCCTTCCTAAGCTTCACTTCAACTTCAGTAAGGTACCTCCTTGCTTGAGGGTTGTCATCCTTGCCCTAAAGGAAAGGCTTGAATGAAGGCTTATACTGCTGATTTTTGTTTGGGGGTGTGTATGAAGGTTTGTTAGGATTACTCCTTTGGTATTGTGTGGTCTTCTTGAGAATGGCATTCACCATATTTTCTGGTTTCCTAGCCAACACTATAGCCTGATTCAAGGTAGTAGGCTTCATAGTGGCAACATATCCTTTTATCTCCTCCTTCAGTCCACTTATAAACTTCATCATAAAGAAAGTTTCATGTAAGCTCTTGTTGAAGATAAGCATATGAGCCTCCACTTCTTCAAACTTTTCCAAATAAGCATTAACTGTAGTTTCCTGATGCAGTATATTGAATTCTGACACTACCCTCTCATAGTCCAAGTTTTCAAATCTTTCAAGCACAGCTAGAGTGAGCTCTGTCCAAGATGACACTCAATGTGACCCTAGTACCATAGTTCTGCCCTCCCTTTCATATGGATTGCAGTCAAAGGGACCTTTTGATCCTCAGGAATGGGAATCCTTTGGAAATATCTCAGGCACCTTCTAATCCAGATTCTTGCTTCCTCTCCATTGAAAAGAGGAAATTCCATTCTATGAATGGCGTTGTAACTTGCAGAGTTGTTGGACGTTGGTTCTTCTGCTGCAGTGGACTGTTGTGCTGTTACTTTTGAGGATGGCCCCCTTTCTAAGTTTGCAGTGAGCCCCTCTCCCAATATGGATTTGTTCCTGTTGTAATGCTGCAACTGCTCCACCACACTGTGGAGCTGTTTTTGAACTGTAGACATAGCATGTTCTATGTTCATGACAGCAGCTTGAAGCCCGTCTTGAGTCTCACTCATTTGGTCTAAACGAGAGTGAATTTGTTCCTCACTGGCTTGTCTTCTTGCCTTTTCATCCATTAGCATAAGTTCAGTTTTCTTTTGAAACTCATGTAGTTCCTTGAGTCTAGTCCCATCAGCCATATTTTCTTTACCACAGGTCTTGGCTCTGAGTCCAAAGTATGTTATGAATGAACGTGAGATTTGCAGAAAATGAGAACAGAAATGGGGGTGGGATGAGAAGAAGAGCAAGGAGATGAGAAGAGATAGCAGGCTAAATTCATTTCATAATGATTTCCTCAAGGTCCAGCATCCCTTTTACATGGGAAATTACATTGAATTTGTACAACAAAGAAGCCAAAAAACTTTTAAGAAATAGCAGAGGTAGTGCAGCTTTCAGCCTTCTCCAGCTCCTCATAGGCTCAGATATCTCAAACGACAGCGCCTTTTGTCGCACCAGTCACGACCTATCCTTTGCTGCCACGTATCACTTGGTCTGCTCCATTACCACTTGATTCAGCCCCAAAGTCCCTGGCTAAATCCCCTATCTCCTCGTGCCCTAAGTTCCTCGAAACGACATCGTGTGCAGCAGCAATTTTTAATTCCTCCCTAATTCCCTCAGCTCCTGCAATCGCGCTTTCATTTATAGAAGTCGCACTTGGTTTTGGAGATGCAACTTTGACCCCTGATTATGGCTGTGTTGATATTGAAATGTTTCCATTAAATGGGTATTGTTTCTGTTGCAAACTTCAGAATTTCTTTGGAGGTGTTCCAATTATTCATGTTTTTCCATTTTCCCTCTTTCCTAGTCCTGTTTTAATTTCTATTCTCTGGCTTTGATCTGTAGCTTATCGTCTTATTTGTTGTGTGTATTCGTTCTTGCTTTCCTGCTACAGCAGTTGGTCATCTCATTCTCTGTTCCTTAACATAGTTTGTCACTTGGAAATTTCTTTCTGGCATTGAGTGGCAAATCTTGTTATAAGTTTTCAATCAAAGCTCATGTTGATTTTTCCTGGAAAATGAAGGTAATATACCAATGCATTTTTTATGAATTGGATGCTGTTTTTGTGAACTTCATACGGGTCCAATACCCATATTTCTTGATTAGCTTGAATCATCTAATTTATGAGAATTGCTGTTCTACAGTTCTTTTACTAGTTAAGAAAACAGAAGGCTAAGGATAAATGGATGAGGGAAGTGATTTTCGGAAATGGGATGAATTAATACCAGATGCACTTGGGCTAATATTCAAGAATCTTTCGCTTCTTGAGGTACTGACAGTAGTACCAAGAGTTTGCAAGTCGTGGGGAAGAGCAGTAATGGGTCCTTATTGTTGGCAAGAGATAGACATTGAGGAATGGAGCACGAACCGCAAGCCTGAAATTGTCGATCGAATGCTCCGGTTACTGATCCCAAGAAGCTGCGGTTCACTCCGGAAACTCAGTTTCTCTGGTCTGGCAAGTGATGAAAGCATTTTCTTCATAGCAAATCAGTAAGTATTACGTAATGGTGTTACGGATCTTTAATACTTTTTCCGATGCTTTCTAGTATTTCATTTGTCTTGAATTAGGAAGAAAACTAGAAAAGTGTGTGCAATTTGAAACACATAACACTTCTTTTATCTTTTTGCGTATTTAATTTTGATTGCTTACATTCCTTACAGATGCTTTTTACAGCTAACTGTAGAGCCGTCTGTACCCTCTATTCCAAATTGGGGTTGCATCTCCAATTTCACTGGAAACCACATGCATAGAATTCGTTATACTTGTAGGAACATTTTATACTCGTCAGATAGAAGATGAATACCAGTTTGGAATTAAAAAATCTGGACTTAGTTGAAGTAACCAATTCAATAGGGATAGACTTAGTAGAAATAACCAATTACGATAGTTGTTCATATCCAATGTTTGTCTTGTTACTTGCATAATTTTAGCCAGTTTGGAACAATTTCTTATTTTTTCTAGAAATCTTATATGTTTCATCATGGTTGCAAGTGCTCAATCTCTACAAACTTTGCGGCTGCCAAGAAGCAAAATAAATGATTCAGTAATGGAAAAGGCTGCCGGGATGCTATCCACTATCACTTCCTTAGATTTGAGTTACTGTATCCATATAGGAGCTCCCGCCCTTGAAGCAATCGGAAAGCACTGTAAATCTCTCACTACCTTGCGACGAGTAATGCACCCTGTAGAGGTGATTGGCAAGCTTTCTCAAGACGATGAAGCCCTGGCCATTGCTGCTACAATGCCGAGACTGAAGCATCTAGAGATAACCTACTTGCTTGTGGACACATCCAGTGTCGTTGAGATTCTTAAAAACTGTAACCAGCTCGAGCTGCTAGATGTCCGAGGATGTTGGAATGTAAGTTTGGATGAGGAGTTTATGAAAAGATTTCCTAGGTTAAAGGTTGTCGGACCCCTTGTCGAGGATTATTGTGATATGAATAGGTGGGATAGTTGCTCGGATTATTCAGGTTCTTCCGCTTACCTAGCTTGGGACTTTGTTGCGGGCGATTATGCTGAGATGTCAGATGATTTCTGGGAAGACGAACATCAGATTGAGGATGTTGAAATGAGGTTCTACGATGATGTTAATGTTGTGGATGCTGGCTATGATTGGCCTCAATCTCCTTAAGGTGTTAAAGTTCTCTCTCTCTCTCTCTCTCTCTCTCTCCCTCTCTCCAGCTTGTGCTTATGGCACATGTAAGTTTTCAAGTTTTCACGAGGTATAAATATGTACGGATTTGACTCTGTATGTTTCTAATGCTTGACTAACAAAGTGTTGGCAATTACTTGAATAAGAAATGCTTGCCACTTCTGTTTTCAACTTCATGCATGTTTGTCGATGGAACTCGTATTTTGAAGAATCATATATAATAGAATTGAATTTTCATCGTTGTAGTGACCGAGTTCGATGTTGCTAGCTTTTATCGTGTTGTGAGGGGAGGATGAGAATACTGGGACACAATAGTTTTATTTTTTTTTGAGAGGGAGACAATAGTATTGTGCATTCACATATGTAGACTTCGGATCACTTGAAAGTATTCTGTACCTGAAATTCAAGATTCAAATGATACTACATCACATGATTTGAGTTGCAAAGGTTTCTTCCTAACAAGGTGGTCTGAACAAATGATATGAAGATGGATGTGTTGTGAAAATTTGACTCAGATATAATGAGACAGGATGCTAAAGAAATAACCAAATACAGCAAAATATCTGAACAAATCAACCTGTATGCAAGTCCAGGTTCTGAGTTAAACTGCAGTGATCCCTTTTTACAAAGAATGCTCGTCTCGTCTCAACAAACTGGAAGACGTCAATCCAGCTGAGTGTTTGATATGCTGAAGATGCTGAATATACTAACCTTGAAAGTTCAACTATGGGAAGTAAACAATCGTCTCTGCTCATCAAGAAGACTGAAAATCCGGCCAAAATTTCTTCTGCAAGTCTAGGACCTTTTGTTATCGGCTTGGCTTCTCAATGCCGGAGCCTCAATTTGGTTTGTTCCTAAATTTGGCAGCCCCTCAACTGCTGGTTTAGACGTCTCGGATACATTCTGATCTTTGGTTTGTAGCCGTTGCGTTTCCCACAACTTCCCAGCTTTCCCTATTGCAAGAATCAGCTCAAGCTGTTTTTGCTGTTGCTCCTGCATGGTACACAAATAGTAGAAATCGATTAACACCATATTTGAACTTTGATTATTATGCAACCATGTCAGTATGACAAGACAAGCTAAAGATAGCCGAACAATCTTGCAGCTAACACCGAGTATTTTCTAAACTAAATTCGTCGCAAGGCCCCCATAAAATGATAAAAAAAATGAACATCTGCAGTATAAAAAATATAGGGAGAGAGTGAATGAACCCCAGCTAAGAAAAATTTCTCTATTACCATAGGTGGAAGCAAATGCAACTTTCCATATTTTCGTTTTTCTTACAGGGAATATGTAAAGAAGAACAGTAAGGCATCAAAAGACGAGAGACAACTTTACAAATACAACGGATTGCATCTTTGCTCATTACTTCGTCACAGATGCAAAATTCGGACAAAAATATCCAGAGAACCACAACCAGAGTGAATGCATGTCCAAAACTAGAAAACCATAGATGTTTTAAGTCTACAGGTGGTGGGCTATAATTTTGGATGAAATTGCACTGGACTAGAAAGAGCTTTTAGAAGTAAACAAAAATAAAATTAGTAACATGGATAACAACGTTCATTGCCTTAAATCATTAACATCAACACACTAAATCACAGAAGAATTGGTCATCATAGAAAATTTTACCCTGCACCTCAACCCAAATAATCTCACTTCCTGCACAGTAAACTGTTTTGCAAATCGACTTCAAGAAACAAAAGGTGCTAACAAATATAAATAAACAAGGTGAGGCGCACAAAGTGCTTCCACAAACTATATTACTATATGACCTAGAAGATAGTGGTGAATTAGTTTAAAAAATTGCAGTCAAAACTTAAAGGGGCTGCTCGTAAAATCGTTAAATCTTGGGGAAATTAGCAAACCAGCTTCAGCTGATTCCAAGCAAATTATAATGACGAGTGAATTGAACTTGCCATGTAACTGAATATAGTCAGGAAAAGCAACTAATCACATGGCAGTTGCGGCAACACTCGCCAATTGATTGGTTGGATGTACCTAAATGTTCAAGCAAGGATTTTCCCAAAATTAACATATGGTGCGGACACCCTAGTTTGAAGTATCAAGCAACAGCAATGATCTTCTCTCATTCTCATAAATTCGATCAACAATATCTACCTGCATAGCCAGCAGAACCTTCTGAATTTCACCGAGTTCCTTCTCTAGAATGTCTTCTTGTACTGCCAATGCTCGAGTAGCCTCAGAATTCTTCTGGGCCAACGCTGCAGTCTGAAAAAAATAATAAACAAAGCGTAGGAGTTAGAAATTTTAGTTCCAACAATGCCTCCCCGCAACCACAGACTCTAAATGATGAGGTGTAGGAGTACTCAAAGTGAAAAATATAAGAGGAACATAATTGTTTTAACTATTACATAAGGTGATAGGGATCAGACTCATATCCAGACACTAGCTTTCAGAATTCAAATTTATTGTCATACAAGTGGATTCATCATTAAACAGCAGATTCGACTTGCAGCCTACAAGGACCACAATCCATCAACTGAAATGTATTTGGCATCCGATTGGGTGATTCTGGTAACTGTTACATGAAAGAAGAATCTCAACCTAAATTTTTTAACTTTCCACAAACTTCATATGAACGGACTCATGTTTCAACTTCCGATAGAGGACTCAATTTCCAGTCTGCAATCTGAATATTGACGAACATAATGTAAAGCACCAAAGTTAGAATATGGAGCAGCAATTCCTACAACCTTAAAGGGCACTTGTTTATACCATCAGTTCTAACAGTGCCCCTTCCGACCCAGAATTTTATGCCAATCTCTCTCCCAAATGCTGGTAGAAGCCTTAAGATCCAATATAATTTTAGCATCCTGCAAACAACTATACTAAAAGGTCCAACTTTCTAGCGTATAACATGCTTGGCTCATCTTCAACAAATTGATCATTCTCCTATAAAAATACCAATTCTCCAAAGGCTATACTGAACCATTATCCTATTTAGACAATAAAAATGGAAAGCACTAATACTAAATGGAGCTGAAGTGGATCAAATTCACATCATTGTTTCTCTATCGCCCAAGCTTAACAATTTCTAGCAATCCCAAAATACAACCAACATCCAAATGCTCAAAAGTACCAAGGGAGTAGCTCATCATTTCATAAAATTAAGCTATTAAGAGAAACAACTGAGCCGCATTCAACATGAAAAGGGGCTGTTTCTAGTGAGAGAAAACCTGAAACTTTCTATTAAATTTATCTTCAACTCCAAAACAGAATAAGATTCATAGCACAATTACCCCTCTTCTCCAGTGAAAATGGTATTTGAATCTCTCAGACAATTTGCTCGATTAATACCAAACGTAAACCCTACAAGAAACACATAAACAAATTACCTCGGCAATGGGTTCTTGGAGAGCTTTTCTGGTGACCCGGACCCGAATTCCAAGCTTCTCAAGCTGCCTCGACAAAACCCGAATGATCGTGGCCGAGCTTCGTAAATCTTCCTCCAATTTCTCCACTCTCCCCAACAAATTAACCCCATAAGACGCCGAGCTTCTTGAAAACCCAGCCCCACAAATCCTCCTCCATTGCCGCCGCCGTATCACCGCCCCAACCACCACAGAGCTCACCAAAACCACACACTGCCACACCAAAATCTTGCTTCCCACTCGCCCCAAAACCCCGCCTTGTTGTACACCACTGCTCAGCGCCACGTAGACTGAAATCGCTGCCGACGAAGCGAGGCTGAGGAATTCAAGAGTTGAAAGAAAAGCATCGAAGCTGAAGTGATTCAACGTGCTTCCACTGCCATTAACTTGGCTCTCTGAGGTGCCATAAGACTCATTCAACGAGACTTTAATTCTTGTGATGGAGAAAACCTGACATTGGGATGTCAAAAACCTGTGATTTGGGAAATGGATTCTTGATTTTGTAGCTGAAAATGACAAATTGACAGATTTCAACAAACGGGTTGGGGAGAGAGTGGCAGGAGAAAAGGTGGGATTCTTGTTCGTGAAGATGGCTCGAAGCGTGAACGACATTTCGTTGCAGTGTCTTGAGTGGATTTCATTAAGGGGTTAATCATTAATGCTTCAGAAGCCTTTGGATTGCGAAGAATGGCATGGTTCTTGAATGACTGATGGCTACAGAACCAAGAACTGCGAAATTCTGGGTACCTGTGTGTGTGTGTGTGTGAGAGAGAGAGAGAGAGAGAGAGAGAGAGAGAGAGAGAGAGAGAGAGAGAGACACACACACACGCACACACGAAGGCTGCGATGTGTTCAACGCTTGACGCCAGGAGACTACACGCGCACGTTAGAAATTCTGGAGCCTCACCAGTTAGGATGCGCTTACTATGTTTTATTTTTAAAATTACATTTTTGTCCTATAGTTATACATTTTTAATTCTGTAATTTATTCTATTTATTAATTTTTTTTACAAACTTAGTCCTAAATACCTTATATATAATCAATTTATTAAGTGCCAATTTAATTTTATATTGATAATTTCGGTGCTAAATACTTATAGTTACAGAATAAAAAATAAAATATGTATCAATATAAAATAGGATCAAAATTATCAATACAGGACTAACTTTACCCAAAAAAGATAAAAAGATGTTGCGCAATATGTTCATGAACGAATTAGTAAAAAAAAAAGAAAATTAAATGTGTAAATGGAGTGAATTACATAATAAAAAATGAACGACCAATAATTTCATAACAAAAAAAAAAAAAAATTGTCTTTATTTTTTGTTCTTTTATGTCCCTACTCTTTTAGACAAAAATTATTAAAACCCCTTACATAAAATTTACATATTCAAAAACCTCTTGGGATCATTTTTCCCAATTTTTCATTTGGAAAAACCATTCAACTTCTTGCACTTAAGAGGTTTTGAATTATTCTTACTCAATTTTATTATTAATACAAATATTTGGAAAGATTAATCTCTTTTTTTAATCTTTTTGTTTATTTTATTTTATTATGAAATTAAAATAGCTTCCATTAGGATTCCTTTATCTAAAATTTAAGAAATTTTTTCTTCATAAATTTAACTTATTAAAATTAAAGTTTTGTACTAAAACAAATCATTTTGGAAACACTAAAGAAAAGAATTTTACTAAACCAAAAAAAAAAGAGTAACTTTAAGCTCCATAATCTAAAGGGTAATTCAGTCAAAGTAATTAAAGTTTGCCTTTTCCAACACATAGTTGATTAAATGAATCTTTTGGAATAAAAAGATTGATGAACCTTTATATAAATAAAAGTTTACTTTGAGGACATTTTAGTAATTTACTTCACTTTTTATTTCCTCTACTTTATAATTCTAAGCTCTCCTATACTTCTCTAAATACTCATGTTTCAATTTTATTAATTTTTTGGAATAGATTCGTCTGTCAGTTAGAATTTAATTTATATTTTTATATCAACAAAAAAATGATTGAAAATCCATTGTAGGTCAAATAAATTTTTTGTTGATCAAACTATCTTTATGCATCTCACACCTCATGCATGTGAGGATCATCTTCACTTTTAAAAGAGTAATTTGATCAGAAAAAATTTGTTTGATTTATAGTAAATCTGTAAGTCTACCGGGAATAAATATGATTTTTCATTCAATTTTTTTACTAATACAAAAAAAATACGTGAATTTTGACTAATGGGTGGATCTGTTGTTAAAGTCATTAAAACAAATAAGGAAAATATTAGATGTAATTTTTAAAGCAACGATTTTATATGTAATATACACTAAACCTCTGGGAATGATTGTATAACTATCCGTAGGTTTTTATTTGTTACAATTTACTTAATGTAGACTGAATTTAATTCTAATACATTTAATGGGGCCATGGAGACTAAATTGGATATCTTCGTAAATATAAGGGATAATTACACTACCTTTCTGTGATATTTGGTGTAATTATATGTAAATTTTTTGTGGTTTTAAAAATTATATTTAGCACTCCTAAGGTTTGTTTTCATCTAACAAATAAGTTCTTTAGTTAGTCAAATTCACCGAATTGCTGATATTAACAAAAAAATCAGACAAAAATCTATATTTATCCCAAATTGACTTATTACTGACTTATTATAAGTCAAATAATTTTTTTTATGATCAAATTAACCTCACACATCTTCACTCGTTAAAGCATGTGAGGAGGTATATTTTCACCGTTATAAGGATAGTTTAGTAAAACAAAAAAATATTTGACCTGCTATTAATCAGTAATAAATCAATCGAGTGTAAATATCAATTGTCATTCAGGTTTTTCGTTAATATCAACAAATGAAGTAAATTTTGACTAACAAATGGACTTATTTATTAGACGAAAGCAAACTTCAGAAGTGTTAAATATAATTTCACAAATCACATAAGATCTACATGTAATTATATTAAATTGCAAGAAAAGAGAATGAAATTATCCCTAAATATTACTCAAAAGAACATTTCATGACTGTTAGAATCTCTTAGATAAAACAATCACTAATTTCATTTAACCTTTTCAAATAATGAAATATTTGTGTCTCGGTGTTCGCATCAACCAAAATTTTAGTACTAGAAGGGTAGCATTAGCACCACAAACTATACCATATAATTATAATTAAGAATAATTACATCGACACCCTTAAAATTAAATTTAATTACATAAACACATTTACTCTTACAAAGTCACAAGCATACCTTACCAGGGGTGTCGATGTAATTTAAGTTAGACTGGTGTACTTATAAAATTTTACCATTTGCAACCAAACAATAAATTCAGAAAAAAAGTGACCAAAAAGATAAAACAAAGACAGGCACCATAACTTATTCCCGAAATAATTTAGAAATCTCTATAAGTTCACAATGTCTTGATACTACAAATGCTACATAAATATAATCAAACACAATCTTCAGACATACATTGTACACATTATTCTTCACAAATACAATCCAACATTCTTGCCCTTTTGCATTCTCAGCAGCAACCTTCTTCAACCCTTTTCCAGACTTTCAACCTCTGATGTTTCTCTGACACCGATATTTGTCGCCAGAAGTCGAGGTTTTCGATGTCAACACTTTTCAGGCATTATCGACTAATTAGAATTACTACAAGGTTTGTGGAACCACCTTACGCACTAAGAGAGCAGAGGTCTAGATGCCATCCTCTTCTTCCTTAATCTCTCCGCGACGATGAAGGCCAGTTCGAGAGACTGGGAAGCATTTAATCTCGGGTCGCAATGTGTGTGGTATCGAGAGCTGAGGTCGTCGAAGGTAACGGTTCTTGATCCTCCGATGCACTCAGTCACATTCTGCCCCGTCATTTCGAGATGGATCCCACCAGGGTTGCTCCCCTCTTGCTCGTGCACGTCAAAGAAAGCCCTCACCTCAGCCTACAATTCGATGGACCAAATGTTAATCCCATATATACCCATGCAGTCATCGTCGCTTTGAAAAAGAAAAAAGAAAAAGTAGCATTAAAGCGACAACTGTGACTTTGTCTGTGTCGACAAGTAATTCGAAATGCCCCGACTTTTTTAGAACAGGTCTAGATCAATAAATTATAGCTTTCAACCAACGACACCTATTGATTTTATAAGCTATCACTAATTGAACCATGTGATAAACAACCATAGGAGAACAACGTGCACCTACTTCCGTCACTCACCAACCTCAATTATTTCGCACGAGATGTGGTAGCTAAGTTTTTAATTAAAGAAACAATACTTCAAGGAGTAATTAATTTGCAGTATTTCTGAACAAATAAAAGACAAGTACTATTCCAATGATTTTGACACAGAGATTGGTTAATTAAGCTTAAAGGTGCACATAGTATGGAGACATGATTTTTGAAGTTTCAACCAGACGATGAAAATGCCACAAGATGGGAAAAAGGAGCATACCAAGATTGCATCAAAAGCACGAGTTTTGAGTCCGCAAGGTGCCTTGATAGTGTTTCCATGCATCGGGTCGCATACCCAAGTGACAACTTGCCCTGCTTGGCGCACAGCCCTGATCAAATGAGGAAGCTTGACCCGCATGTTCTCAGCACCCATTCTGACTATAACTGTAATTCTTCCCGGCTTGTTGGTGGGATTCAAGATATCGATGAGCTTGGTGAGTTCGTTAGGATCCATCTTTTGGCTCACCTGCAACAAGAGTTTCAATCTTAGACCTCCAATCTCACGCCGAGTGTAAGAAACATCATGTGAACAATTGTTCGATATGCTCCAACCAAGAATTCGTTCTACTCTTGTTGTTTGAATAATTACGTTGATACTCCTACCAGTGATGTTTTCATTACATGGGAGCTTCCTATAACTGATGTTTCTTCAACCACCATCAAATCAATGTAATGAAAACCTCATTGGCAGGGAGTGTTGGTGTAGTTATCCAAACAGTAGGAATTCATGATACTGATATTTCAAACAAATTCTACATACGCAAGATTGGTACCTTGATACCAAGTGGATTAGCGACTCCTCTCAAGAACTCAACATGTGCACCATCCAATTGCCTGGTACGTTCCCCAACCCAGAGCATGTGAGCAGAGCAGCCATAATGAAGGCCAGAAGTTGAATCTTTCCGGGTGAGTGCTTGTTCATAAGGTAGAAGCAAGCATTCATGGGAAGTCCAGAACTCAGTTGTGGACATAACCGGGTGGTCGATAGTAAGTCCAGCTGCCTCCATGAACCCCAACGCTTCGTCAACCCTGTGAGCCAGTTCCTGATACCTGCCGACCAGTTGAGTCGCCAAGATTTTAGACAATGTAAGGCCTAACCGTATTGTGAAACTAAAATGTCAACATGGGGAAGGGATGATGTTGACTATATCATCAATTAAACATATAGTTTCATCTATAACCAGTCTCCAAATATGCCACCCACTAACCAAATACTTTTCCCAGAAACACTTACAGATGATCCAAACAGAGTCATAATTCCCATAATGATCAAAGCAGCAATAAAACATGACAGGGACATACAATAAAACTACGGAAAAGAGTCATTCTGCCTTCAGTCATAAGCAAACAACCATCCGGCTATTCATAATACGACAAAAATAAGTAGTGCAGTAGATCATTGAGGATTGTAATTTCATATTGCATTCATTAAGACACACCTGTCTCCCTGCTCACTGTGCTCAACGAAATCAAGATTCCACTGAGTAACCCTCTGCATTGCGGCGTAACCTCCGGTTGCAAAGGCCCTGAGAAGGTTGAGCGTTGAAGCAGCCTGGCAATAGGCCCTTATCATCCTATGAGGATCGGGAATTCTAGATTTCTCATCAAAGGTATCGCCGTTTATGTTGTCGCCTTTGTAACTAGGCAGCTTCACTCCATCCCTTTCCTCGAATGGATCCGATCTTGGTTTCGCAAACTGACCAGCCATTCTTCCAACCTAATTGAAACCATCCATATTAGAACTACTTTAGATCATCCCAATTCCGATGAATTCACTAAATTAAAATAGAAGTTTTTAAAGGTATGGATAATTGTGCATAACAGAAGGCTTTGTAAGCTATTTTAAAGCAAATTAACTACGAACAACTATGCTCAAATTATTAATTTCTGGTGTAAATCTTTGAATTCGCATCAAACAAGATATTATGCAGATCTACAGACATTTCTAGAGTCAAATTTCAGGACCCTAATTCCAATCAGCAGATTCTTTGCAAAAAATCAAAAACTTGAAACAAAATGCAAACGAAAGATTGCATCTTTTTTACCTTAATAACAGGCAATTGGCCACCGAAAGAGAGGACCACACTCATCTGGAGGAGAATTCTGAAAGTGTCACGAATGTTATTAGCACTGAACTCCTTGAAGCTCTCAGCGCAATCCCCACCTTGCAAGAGGAAGGCTTTCCCCAATGCCGCCTCGGCCAGCCGCTCCTCCAGGCTGCGGACTTCTCCGGCGAAGACCAATGGAGGGTAAGCTTCCATGGTCTTCAACACAGATTCCAGCTCCGCTTCATCCGGGTACTCGGGGAGCTGCAGGGCGTTCTTGTTTTTCCAGGTATCCGGGGCCCACTTGGTGGCGGAGGGCGCCGGTGCCGGTGGCGCTACGGTTAGCTTGGTGGTGGCGATGACGGGAGTTTTAGCAGGCTCAGCTGCATGCACGGCAGAGATGTGGCGGCGGGAGACGGCGGGGGTGTGGTTGCAGGAGAATGAGGTGGAATGGTGGGCGGCGGCGGCGGGGAGGAGAACTTGGGGCTGGATGAGTGATTTGGAGGACAAGGCTGCGGTGTTTGGTAGAGCCATTGCTTTTGTTTCTTGAATTGCCTTTTCTTCTATACTTCCTTTCTCTCTCTTGCAAGAAATCTAGGGAGAGAAGAGATGAAGGATGAAAGAGAGAGTGTGGTGGAGGATTGCTCTACAGAGAGATGAAATGCAATGAGGGTTTATATAGAAAAAGAGGGGGTGGGTGGGGTGGTGGGGGGTGTTGAGGAAGAAGGAAGAAGGGTTTGGGTTTGGGTTTGGTTGGTGGAATCTCAATGGAGTCAAAGAAGGAGTTTGTGAAGGTTAGGTGTCATGAGTGGTACAAAAGGAGGGTGGTTGTTATTTCTACCCTTAACTCTCTTCTTCTCTCTCTTTCTTTCTTTTTTTTTTTAATAATGTAAATTTCAACAAACTTTCATAAATATATCGAATTATAAATATTTTTTTATTATTTAAAAATTTATAAATACTTCAGCTACAATCGTCTAACAAATACCTTCATAATAGTTCATAATAAAAAGTATTTGCCAAACGACCATTAATTTTGTAAGAGTATTTCTAATTTTTTAAATAAAAAAATAATATTTGAATTATGAAAAATCTTGAGAAAACCCATAACAGTTGTCAAATTATAATTTTTTTTATTATTTATAAAATTATAAATACTCGTTTAGAAGTAACAGTTTATTACACGATCCTTAATTTTAGAGAAGTGTTTGTAATATTTCAAATAACAAAATGGTATTTGTAATTATAACGAAACTCGGAGAGCTCATCATAATTTATTTTTTAAAAATATATATAATATTAATTCTATATTAATCCAAATCTTTTAGGTTTTCAATAAAAAATTTTGAAACTTTTTGAAATTGAAATTAGTTTGTACATTTTCTTGTTAGAGTATATAAAAGTAAAAGTCTCTACAAAATGTTCAATATTCAACACCCTATTCCTATTGCATGATAAATAACTCCGAAATAAATATGAATTTAAAATAAAAGTCTAATTATTATTTCGAAACCACTCTATTTAACTTATCGTGACGAGATTATAAATATAAATTGATTTAATGTAATGCAATTGGTACAGACGATTGATCAGTCGTACTTCAAATAACACTCATTAATTAATTTAATCATCATTTTATAATTATAAAAAAAAATGATCTATGCCTAAAAGAGAGTTTTTTTTTAATAATTTTCTCTATTTTTTTGGGGCATAATTAGAAATAATAGTTATAGTTTTAGAATGAATTATTTTTAATTCTATGATTAGTACCCCACGATTTATTTTAATTTAATTTAATTTTGGCTGGTTGTTGGGGTTGGTGGGCAAGTGGAATTTCTTTAGGAGATATGAGCAAAGAGGGGCAATTTAGGTATTTCAAATGGGTTTTTTTTAGGAATAATTACACTCTCATTTCCTAAAAATTGGTGTAATTACACGTAGATCCCTTGTGATGTGAAAATTTACGTCTAGCACCCCTGAGGTTAGGTTTAGTATTACAAATAAGTCCATCCATCAGTTCAAATTCACTAAATTTGTTAATATTAATAAAAAAATTGATATTTACACTCGATTGACTTATTACTTATAGCAACTCAAACTTTTTTTTTCTATCTAAACTACCCTTATAATGGTAAAAATATACCTCCTCGCATGCATTAATACGTGAAGATGTATGATAGTAATTTGATCATAAAAAAATTTATTTGATATGGAATAAATCAATAATAAATAAATCAGAGGTAAATATAAATTATTTTTAATATTTTTGTTAATATAAGCAAGTTCGATGAATTTTGACTAATGAAAGAACTTGTTTGTTAGATAAAAATAAATCTCAGGAGTGTTAGATGTAATTTCTCAAACTACAGTGGATTCATATATAATTACACCAAACTTCAATTTTTTATTGAGCATATGAGTTGATAGGGGCAATACGGGTATTTTAAGGATGAAGAATCAAGACAGGCACATGCTGAGATGCTTCAAGGCTGCTTGTCCCAATTCTTTTACCCTTTTCTCGGCATTTTTCACGTTGTTTGTTGCACGTGAGAATTCCGCACGTGTGCGTTTCTTGATTTTCTTTTCCCTTTTTATTATTTTTTAATAAGTGTTAGAAAAGATAACATCGTGGAAAGTTAATTCGACCAATGACAGTACTTAGGGTGAATATAGATTGCAATCCTTTATGTTTGGTTCAAAAACAGAAATACTTCTTATTTTTTATAAAATTACGGGATACACCTTTTAGGAGTGTTAGTGTAATATATTTTTTTAAAAAAAAAAAAAATCAGTGATGATATATTCAAATAGGCTCAAGCGAAAACGCTCAACATTAGTTGTGGAAAAGAAGTCGCCCACCAAATACGAACAAGCAAATCGAGTTAAGTTATGAGCCACAACGTCACTCGAAAAGAGAAATAGAGAATTTGATATCCTAAATGATCACATCAACTGTTGGTAGATCCTCCCAGACTTGCTGGATTTTATGGATAACGGTAAGACAGTTACTCTCAACAATGATGTTTCTCCACCCAGCCAGATATAGTCCCTCACGAATCACAAGAGCTTCCACAAACCCAGGCCCTCCTGGTCAATGTGATGTATTTTGAGGTGTGTTTGTGTAAATTTTTACTACTGAATAAAAGGTATACTTGTAACTACAACTACAAATTCAAGAAATATAAATATAATTTTTTAAAAGACAATGACTATTTATATATTTGGACCTAACTTCATAAATCTATGTTAGTATTTTTAATATATTGTGCCAAAAAAAGAAAAAAATTGGCTTCATAGTATGCTTGATCGATGCATGAATAATTTTAAAAGACTCTATATTAGTATAGAATATTTAAGCATAATTACACTCTCATTCGTTGAGGTTTGGTGTAATCACATATAGTCCTCTTATGGTTTAAAAATTACATGTAGCACCCCTAAAGTTTGTTTTCGTCTAACAAATAAGTCCCTCCATTAGTCAAAATTCACCAAATTTGCTAATATTAACAAAAAGAAACTATATGTAAATTGATATTTACCCTCGATTGACTTAGTACTGGCTTATTGCAGGTTAAATAAATTTTTTCTGACTAAACTACCCTTATAACGGTAAATATATACCTCCTCACATGCATTATTGGGGTGGCAGGCGAGTCGAGCCGGCTCGCGAGCTCGGCGAGTCGGCTCGACTTTGAGCTCGACTCGAGCTCGAAAAATTCGAGCTCGAGTCGAGCCAGCTCGAGCTCGAGCTCCTATCGAGCTCGAGCTGGGTTTCTGTTGTTCACCAGCTCGCGAGCTGGCTCGCGAGCTGGTGAATATATATATATTTTTTATTTTTTTTTTGAATTTTTTATATATTTAGTTTTATATTTTATATTTGATCAATTTTATAATATAAATTGACCATATATTATAATTTTAAATTAAGATCATACATTTTATTTTGGATAATAATAAATTATGGTACTTTTATTTATACATTTAATCTTTATATAAAAATAAATTTAATCAACAACTTAGTAAATTATAATATCTTTTATAATTAAAATTATTATTTAATATGATATATAGAACTTTAGTCTTTATGTTTTATTTTAATATATATTTGTATTACGTTAATATCTTTTAAATTGACAAGTAATTCACTTATAATTTTTTATTTTTTATAAATTTATGTCAAAATTTAGTAATTCCTATGAATTAATCTTATCTAAAAATTATAATAATAATAATAATAATAATAATAATAATAATGATGATGATGATGATGATGATGATGATGATGATGATGGTTGAAAAATTTTAATTATTATTTTATTATATAAATAATGAGATTAAAAATTTTAATCAATAATTACGATATCTTAAAATCTGGGCACCTGATTCATACGAAATTTAAACATATACAAGATTGTGCACATTAGATCATATCAGACGGTATGATTTAAAATCACATGGCCTGATTGAACGATACACCGTATTGAATGATTACTCTTATGTTTCGAGTACGATATCTCGACATCCGTATATCCAATAAGTCTAAAACTTTACCAAACGTATTTTTTTGTAAGTTTTATCATATCTAACAGTCTGATCTGAATTTTGATGGTTCGATTAACCTATTTTGTTCAATAATGTAACATGATAGTTACATCAATGTCATATTAACATTTATAAATATATAAATTTTTCAGATTGTGAACATATATTAATTTCAATTATATCTATGTAAAAATTTTATGATACGATCTTATGATTTAAAATAATAATAATAATAATAGTAGTAGTAGTAGTAATAATAATAATAATAATAAAAGTAGTTACTAGTAGTAGTAGTAGTAATAATAATAATAATAATAATAATAATAATAATAATAATAATAATAATAATAATAATAATAATTAGAATAATAATAATAATAATAATAATACAAAAAGTCGTTGAGCTGAAATCTGCTCGAGCTCGGCTCGAGCTCGAGAAACCGAACTCGAGTTCGAGCTCGAGCTCCATCTTGGCGAGCTCGTCGAGCTCGAGCTCGAGCTCGAAGTTCTAGAGTCGAGCTCGAGCTCGAAGTTCCAGAGTCGAGCTCGAGCTCGAGCTCGACAAAAATGGTCGAGCTCGACTCATTGACAGCCCTATGCATTAACACATGAAGACGTATGAGGGTAATTTGATCATAATAAATTAGTAATAAGTCCATCAGAGGTAATTGTAGATTTTCTTTTTTAATTTTTTTTAATATCACAAAATTCGACAAATTTTGACTAATTGAGAAACTTATT
This sequence comes from Sesamum indicum, assembly GCF_026168435.1. Lineage (NCBI taxonomy): Eukaryota > Viridiplantae > Streptophyta > Magnoliopsida > Lamiales > Pedaliaceae > Sesamum > Sesamum indicum. The sequence goes on along the minus strand of NC_142669.1, from coordinate 18,247,952 downwards.
TGTTAGACAGAAGCAAATTTCAAGGGTGCTAGATGTCATTTATCAAACCACAAGGAATTTACATGTAATTACACCAAAATTTAACAAAATGTAATTATCCGGAATATTTAAGTATGGCCTTATATTTTTAAATATCCAATTCAAGCGCTGTATTTAAATTTGTCTAAGATACTAATAGAAATCATAATTATTAAATAAAAAAATTCATTTCAGGGTTTTTTTAGTGGGCAGCTCGTATTAAAAAGGTAGGTATAATTTAATATTTTTTGAGATTGGATCTGTATTTGGACCAAATCTTAAGATTAGTTTTTTTCTTTTTTTTTTAAATAAAAAAGACACTTGATTTTATGTCTTATATAAGTAGTTTTTGGAAACACAGTATCTATACTATTAATAAGGGGATTTTGATGTGTTTTTTTATATTATATTATTGAAATGCCCTTTTGAAATACATGGAGTGTGGGAAAATAATCATATTATTTGGATTCATTTTCGAAGTGTTTTGTTGTGTTTGATAGAGAGAAAGAAAAATAAAGATAAATAAGTATGTGTTAGAGATAATACGTATGTCTGGGTTTGTTTTTAGAGATTATTTAAAATAAGTATTGTATGTTTTAATGTTGTGTATTGGGAGACAAAAAACTGTTCATTGACAAATCACTGTCAAATCATATTTTTTTTATATATATTTATGTATATGTGTGTGTATATATGTATGTATTTATACTAAAACAGTTAAAAACACCCAAATAAGGTGTTTTTGTATGACGACAAATATTAGGTATATTTTGACTCATCCCGAAGATAACTTGAAAATGAAAACAAACATAGTGAATATTTTTCAATCCCACAATTTATGTTCTTTCCACGTTTAATCATATAGATTAAGGAATTGTTACTTATTATCTCATAATTTTTAGAAAATAACACTTTAGATCTTTTGCATTTAACGGCCCCATGACATTTTCTATTAAATATTTAAGAAAAACGTATCATGTAACTAGAAGTGCTACCTTTTAAAATTTACGACAGCAAAATTGATAATCACATAATCAATGAGACCAAAAATAAAAAGACCTAAATTACGAAAGGAAAAATACTTCTTCCCCCATCATTTGACTTTCATTCTGTAAATAGAAGTGGCAAATACATGTTTGCTAATTGTAACTCAGGGTGAAAAGTAATTTATGTTCTAAAAAATATTAAAAAACCCCTTGTGATAAATAAATTAGCAAATAATTCCTCGCGCAATTTTACGTTTTTTATTTTTATTTTTATTTAAACAATAACATTTATACTCTTTATTATAAACAATTAAATTAATTTAAAATGTGAAAAAAAAAAGAAAAACAAAACTGCAACCTTTCTTCTTCCCCCCGCAGCCTACCCCTTCCCAAACGGTAGCCCCTCTCCCTCGTCCTCAGCCGCCGCCATCGCCATCTTCCCCTTTCCCTATCGCAGCCTCGCCTCCTCCTTCCCTTCCCCCTCAGCCCCCGACCCCTTCCGAACCCCCCTCCCCCACGGCCGCAGCTCCTGGCCTCCCCCTCCGTCGTGATCCCGCTCAGCCGCCGCCTCGCACCCTTCTCTCTCTTTACATATATATATATATATTAGAAATATATCTTTTAACTGTATCTATATATATTATGTACATGTAATTTAATTATATATTTATATATTATATATAATATTCAAATTATATAAAATCAGCCACTCATCTCGATCAAATAAAATATAAATTATAGATTTGTTAAGCTAAATCTAAATCATTTGGTTTTAATTTGACAAATTTGGGCCCTTGATTTGTATTACCTAAATATAAACAATGATTCATATAAAGTAATATCCAACAGTTGATAAACAAGAATATTTTTATCATTTTACATGTAAAAAACAAAAAACCCGTGCATTATTAGCGTGTGTACCACAACTCAAATCTTATTTTTATTTAACTATAATAATATCAATATAACAATCTTATTTTTATTTAACTATAATAATTTATTATTAGATAATGATATTTTCTCTTTTTCGAATATTAAAAAAATAAATCCTAGAGAGTGTGTGTAGGGGTGTGTCTGTGTGTGTGTGTGTGTGAAAGAGAGAGAGAGTGTGTTTGTGGGTGTGGGTGAGAGAGAGAGTGTATAAGTATATGAATAGGGATATTTTTGTCTTATGATATATTAATTTTATATAACTTATAAGATCTTATAAAAAAAGTTAGAAAAGTTAACTTTTTTTTAAAGAGTTTATAAGATTCAAAATATTTTATTTTAAGATTTCATAAGCTCTTTAAAATAAAATTTGCCAAATAAATATTTAGAGCTTATAAGCTCTCAAACACCTTATAAAATATTTTGAGTAGCTTATAAACTTAGCCAGACACCCTCTTAATTGACAAGAGATTAATTTAACACGATGTACAAACAATAGGTCATAAGTTGAATGGGGTAAATTGAAATTAAAATTATAAGGAAAACTAAGTAGGCAAAGATAATTTTTGAGTTTATTTACATTAAAAAAACCCTTGAGGTATATCTAAATTTTGACTCAAAAGTGTAATTTTTTTTCTTTAAAGGCAAAAAATTTATTGTTACTATTATCTTTGTGTAAGTTTATGATGCAAGTACAATGGCCAGGGAAAATTAACATTTTACAGTAAAATTTTTATAAATTAATAATATCGGGGATTATGTAATTTTATTAATTGAGAAAGATAATAATTAATTGATAAATTAATAATTTATTAATTTAAAGAGATTTTTTACGATTCAACGAATCTACATTATTCTTTATGATTAAAACATATACAAAATGGATGTCTAGAGGCCTAAAGTTTAGAAGAAATTGTAGCTAGTGTTTTTGAAAATCCTATTGAGGATGAAACTGAATATGATACAATGTCTTTGCAACCAATTACACGGAAGAGAGCACTCGTAGTGATAACAACTCTTCGCAATTTTTTGTTGTAGTATGAGGACGAAACGTCGGAGCTTTTGAATGCAGTAAGAAAAATTAGAGATGAAATACAACTAGGTTTAAATTTTAAAAAAGAAGCAAATGACAATAGAATCATATTATACTAAGTTGTCCTAGTTATATTTGTAATTTTGTAGAATTATTAATTTATGATATTGAAGGAACTATAAATTTATATAAGGGTCCAAAAAAATATTAACTTATTAATTTAGATCTTGCGCCCAAGTCGAGACAGAGAAAAAATATTATTTTAGAGAAGTTATAATTTATTGAGTATTAATTTATAGAAGTTGTACTACAATTTGCAATTTCGGATCCAATTAAAATCTTGAAAAATTACATAATTCCATACTTTGTCCATGACACATATTTTTGTACGAAAAAATAATACTTTTCATCCTATAGCTTATGACCTTTTTATTTTTTGTCTCGTTGGTTACGAGATTCTTATTTTTGATCTCGTAACTTCTAAGGAATAACACTTTTGATTCATGGCTTCATTCCGTTTTTAATAGAAAAAGCACATTCGTTAGAGTTTTTATACTTTTGGTCTCATATGTTACGAGATTTTCATTTTCGTTCTCATAACTTTCGAAAGATAGCCCTTTTGGTCCCATACACTTAAGGTCTACATGGCCTTTTCCGTTAGATATCTAACAGAAAGGTATCATGAGACTAAAGGTGATACTTTTTAAAAGTTATAAGACCAAAAGTGAGAATTTCATCACCAATAAGATCAGAAATAAAAAAATCTTAAGTTATAAGACAAAAAATACAACTTTCTGAGTGTATATGTGTGCTTGTGGTGGTATGTTGGTCCCCTTTCATTCCAATCATCAAAGTTGTGTCTGAAATGTAACCTGAAAAATACAATTCATAAACTCCATCATGATGCACCTTTTCTAGGCCTCAAAGGTCATTGTGCAGTGTGTGGTGACTAGGGATGTTAATTGGGGTGGATAGGTAGGGTCTCGGACCAGCTTTCGTTCCAATGGAACGGTTTTAATTTGGGGACGGATTTTAATTCATTCGAACGCGACAGTTTTAATTTGGAGACGAATTCTAATCTGTTCGATTGGAACGGTTTCAATCTGGGGACGGATTCTAATTTTTTAAACTTAATTACGTTCGGGTAGGTTTTGAGTTTTATCTAAAATCGACCCCAAATAATATTATTCAATATTAGTAATTTATTTAAAAATTTTATTCAATATATTCAATTTTGCAAAATATAATCATATTGTAGACATGACGGTAGTTTTTTGGATATTTATAAATAATAAACTTAATGTTTTAAATAATTAGGTACATTTATACTATATTAAAAGAAAATACTTGTTTTCTCTCACAAATAGCGGCTATGACATCGCAACACCAATTTTATTATTATACTAATAATATCTGTAAGTTGGTTTTTTTTTTTTAGCTTTCTTTCTTTCTTTCTTTCTTTTTTTTTTAAAAAAAAAATATAATGTATTGATTTATATATATTCTTTCTTTTATATATTGAAGAGTTATGTTGAAGCCGTAACATATGTATTATAATGTTTAAAACATATATATATATATATATATTATGGAAAATATTTGATGAAAAGAAATCATACTTGCATTAAATTGGCAATTCATCTTGATATATCGAACAATACATCAATATGGCTGACAACGATATATAAATTATAATAACTCAAATAAAGTGAAATGAATAGTCACACACGCGCGATGACCAAGCTCAATAACTAATATATTGATGTGGCTACAGTGATTAAAGGGGTTTTTGAATATTTCAATAATGTAGAGATTATAATATTATATACTCTAATTCGTTTCGGATTATGCTGAAATTATTTTTAGTTCCAATTATTAATGTGTTACTTAAACCCTTCAAACTACTTACTTTTTATTATTTCATCCATCAAAATTATGGCAATGTATGAAATGACAATTTTGCCCCTCCATTTTTCTTCCAAAACTCATGATTCGGCCAATGATGCCTAATTCAGTTGACGAGATTGAGGCCCCATGACCTTAGTTTGAACCCCGTCATATGCTTGTGATGTTGTTTCTACTGCATAGTAGGTGGTTGCTTCTACTTATGCAGATGTTGGTTACATTTAGTTTATTTGATATTATTGATCAGTATACTAATTGTTTTATTTGTCTTTGTTCGCTATATAATATCCGACAAGAATAATTGTAATGGATTTATTTCAACTAATAAAAATTTATTGCGCTTTGACAATTAACATGAACTTTGGCGCTACTTATATAGTCTTCCTTTTCATTTCTTTAGCGACCTTTGTCTCTATAATAAATATTAATTTTAGCAATAAAATATCAAGTTAACCCAAAATTTTCATTATAAATATACTTTAATTTGTTATAATAAATTTTTTAAAAAAAAGATCCAATTATCACTATTGATAATTAATAACACATACATATTGACAGCACAAGATCTAGTGTCGTTGAATTATCAAAGTCACTAGATAATATCAATAAAAAATTATTAAGTAACAATTTTAAAAAAAATATTTATTACGTGACAGTAAGCTTGATCTTATTTGTACCAGAAAACCAAAAAATATGATCATACCACAATAAATTATTAGTAATAAGAATTATAGATAAAATTATTATTGTAAATAATTAATGACACATTTATAGAGATAAATATTATTCATTGTCATTGGATCGTAACTACACATGTATCATTCTTTGTTATTAGTTACAATTTTAAGTACAAATGTTTTGCCACTAATTCTTGCTAGTAACAACTTTATAAACTAGATCTCATCATTGCAATTATAAAATTCATTACTATGACAAAAAGAAAAACATCATTACTTGATACGTATAATTAATGAAAATATTGCGATTATCATTTAATTTTTCTTACTTCATTATATTCTTCTCATTTTTTATATTGATCGTAAACTATGAGCTAACTCTTTTTTCTATTCGCGTTTTACAAATAGTAGGAGGAGGAGCGTTGATGGGATAAAGTAAGAAGGCTACATGACGGACTAAAATTCCTCCATATAGGATTTTAAATGTCTAAGTAGGACCAAAAATTCACGTATTTTTTACTCCGATTAGGTCGACCTGATCTGTCCTGACTCAATGACCCGTTATCACCACCATCCATCCCGTAATACTTGAAAAACACCTAAATCTGTACAATATTTGTTTTGTTTCTTCAAATCTCAAATACTTATTTGAATTAAACCATTCTCAGGATCACAGTGATCTCAAACCCGAATCAAGCTTATTGCAGCTCATTAGGGTTCCATTCAAGAAACAATAAAATAAGGAAAGTAGAAAAAAGGACAAAAAGGAAATAATTAAATGAATAAATAAAGCTATTCAAACCCCATTAGTAATTAATTATTTCTACTTCTTATCAGCTCATAATTAATTCTAGCCACCTTATATTATATTTTTTAGTAAATTAAATTATATCGGTATCTATGAGATTAGACTAAAATACAAAAATATTTTATATTTTTTATAAAATTATAACTAAATCTTTAAAATTATAGTCCCTGTTTAAAGGCAAAACTTACACTAACACCCATAAAAAATTGTAGCTGTAATTCTATAAAATACATGAGGTATTTATATAATTTGATTTAATTTCAGGGGTTGTCAATATAATTTATTCTATATTTTTTTCCTATTAATTTCTCAATTTATTAGAGTAAACACGTGAATCATTATATGTATTATATACATTGCTTAATTGCTAGATATTATTATTTAAGAAAATAGAGTTATATATAATCCCATGAGATGTGCATAAAATATAAAATAATTTCGTTATCCCATCAATGATTACAAATTTTAAAATATTTTGGTCTAATGATTTTATTTCTCACCTACCCTTAAGTCAGCAACGGACTAATATTATTGAGTATGCTTGAATGATAGCTGGTGATAAATCTACATTTAATGCGAAAATCGTGTTTGATTTTTTTTTTTGTATCATTAAGAAGGAGATTTAAAAGGATAAGTAAAGAATGAATTATTATTATTTTTAGGATTAATTACACTTACATTTTATTTGAAAATACGAAATTATACTTTTTTTTCTTCCTCAAAAGAGTTTTGAAATCATACTTACACCCACTTTGAAATT